>NC_057795.1:563470361-563477816 GCF_018294505.1 Triticum aestivum | reverse complement strand
ACGCCCGACTGTGGCATTTCTTTTAAAGCCCTTTATGTGGTGTCGCTAAGACGCCCGACTGTGGCATTTCTTTTAAAGCCCTTTATGTGGTGTCGCTCAGACGCCCGACTGTGGCATTTCTTTTAAAGCCCTTTATGTGGTGTCGCTAAGACGCCCGACTGTGGCATTGCTTGTTATTTGTTTCATAAATTTTAATACTACTATGTTATTGCAATTTTATAAATAACTTGCTTGCACGCATAAGAGATTTATTTATCTTTTGTGACTGACGTCATCAGCATAAAATATTTTCAGCACATCATTGTTATATTATACCTGTGTTCATAATGTTTGCGAATACATTCAAAGTACTCACTGGCTTGTCCCTGGCTATTGTCTTGGCCAGATTTTCTTGCACGAAGAGGAGCGATACGATGACAGCCCCGGCACCTAAGTAATGGAGATAGCAGCCTCGCGAAGATAGGAGTTAACCTGGTCAGTTGTTCCTGTGGGAAATGGAGTCCCATAGACACTGATGTTTCACAACCTGCTTCCGCCATCAACCACTAGAAACCATTTGTTGTACTCACAGGCCAGAATGTCCTTGTGCTACATATTTTGTTTTCTGCTTGGAATTTCTGTATCAAGTTGGAGCCTCATCAGCTAACAGTAATCTTGGGGCTGATGAGCACGATGGTCTTTTCTGGAAATTTGTTATCCGGAAAACCCGGTCGTGACAGACTTGGTATCAGAGCCAGGCTGACCATTGGCTAATCCTATCTTAGCCAGGTCGAAAAACTTAGGCAAACCAACCCACTAGACCTTAGCCAAACCCCAGCCAAGCTTCTCGCGCAAGATAGCCACACAGTGACCCAACACCTTTTTGGCAGTCGGTGCCCAACCTCTCAACCTAACCTGTCACTCATGCGCCAGTGACCGGCCCCTAAATAGTCCTTTCTCGCAAGCGTGCGAAGGAAGACTCCGTCCCCTTTTTCCTATAAAAAGGGGCACACTAGTCCCAACACAGCACATCACAGCCTCTACCCCAAACCGAGCCATAATGCCTGGCCCTGTCGTGCACAATGAAACCACAACAACCAACCTTGGAGGTTTTGTGACCATACTCGCAAACCTCACCCGTTGTGCCTATGCGTTAGAAGAGCCACCAGAATTTGTTGTGTACCAAGGACCCATGAGCGGTGAAGACCGTCAATTTTGGGCCACTGTGCACATCTACGGTAGGGGACTGTCACCCGAGCGCCCCTACAGGTTCACCGGAAGAACAACTTCCTTTGAGCCACAAGCCATACAACTAGCTGCTCGAGAGGCTATAGTTCATCTCAGGCACTTGTCGCCCAGAGTAAACTGTCGCTCGTTCCACTACTACCCCAGACGTGAAGGGTATGGTAGACCACCCCAAGTTGCCAATGGAGATCACGAGACGGACCCCGCATTGTTGCACTTAGTGCGCTATGTAAGTGCACTAGAGGCACTGTTCGACCAAATCACTATTGATTTAATTGCAGCTCGTGGAGAGCTGGTTCGTCGAGCCCCGGCGAGAGAAGAAAACGAGCCCAACGCCGACAACCCAGTCGTGCTGTTTGGACAACCGATCGAGACCCCGAGATCAGCTCCAGCCATCAGCCGAGATGCTTTGATGACCCCAGAAGTGCTTCGTCGCCTTTTGGGAGCACACTCCAACAGGGTTGTGGCCAACAATCCCCGCGATGGTCATCATCACTACCCCGACCCTGCAGTTCCTCCGCCATCTCCGACTAATCCCGGCAGTGAGACACGTGGAGAAGCCTCGACATCCACCAGGCACGCCCGTTTAGACATAAACGAGGTAGACTAAGCCGTATGAGTAGCACCGAGTTTCAGTGTATCCTCGCGTTGTAATCATGCGACCGTGTATATTAACGCAGCCTGTCGTTATAGTAGCCTTGCATATTTGGTCAGCGCATAGTTGCATATTTTTCCGGGCACAACTACCAAAACCAACCCGACGACAACCACAGTGACACGTCTCTTTATGAGATATGTGTATCTCTGACACTGACCTGACCTTTGGAGCTAAGCTGGCAAATTTATTACCTTTCACCATGGTAAAACGAATCCGGCTCCATTGCTATATAAAGGCCACCTTGTGACCTTACCCAGCAACCCTCACTTTGTGCACCACACTCACAACTTTTTCCTGTCATGCCGAGCCCCAACATTCATCTGAGAACCCCAGATGCAACCCCAGGTAGCTTTGTCAAAATATTGTGGGACTTTACCCGCAGTACCATGGGTTCTACCCAGCCACCCCAGTACGAGCTGTTCAAATCTAGAATCACCCCATCCACCTCGGAATATTGGGCAGCAGTACACATTCCTCCTGTAGACCCCAACCAAGATCCAACAGAAGTTTCCTTCGTGGGGAAATCTATGCCAACACCACACTTGGCCATAGAAGCTGCTGCGAAAGAAGCGATTGCTCGCCTTCGATCCGCAGTACCCTATGCCCGCGAACGAGGATATTATTACTTCCTGAGCTGTGCAGCACCCGGAGAAGTAACGTCTTTTCCCGGTGGGCGCATTGAGAGAGACCCAGTTCTGGACAACCTTATCCAGTACATCATTGCTCAAGAGCATTTAAACCAGCGAGTGATGGATTATCTTCAGAGCCTCGCAGATTTAAATCCTCAGATCGCCATCGGCAGAGCACTAAGGCCCGACCAGGAGAGACACGTGCATCGACTGGTCAATCCACTTCCTCCGATAGAAGAGGAGTGTATCCCTTTACCAGAGACATTTTATCAGGACCCCGTCCAGTTACCGTTTCCATTTTAGACGTCGCTGCAGTGTTCATTATTTGCAACATTTATTTATGTGGGTGACCTATGCGTGATATCCTGAGTTTGTACGACGAGTCAAATTTTTGGCTTCTACTAATGTATGTAGTTTTTGTTGTGGTTTATACTCCTTTAAATTAACTGTTTTTCCTCGCGAAATTCTGGAGTGAGATTTCTTTTCCCTGAGTTGCTACATCTACACTTTCTCACGGCGTGGATGTATTAACTTCACACAGCACCAGGTAGCAGACTCACAAACATTACCATTCGAACACATACACTGTTTGCAAAACTTTGCAATGGTGTTACATCTAGCTAATCACCCCCTAACAACAGTTAGCACCCGACACACCCCATCTACTCCTCATGATCACCACCACCGCGGAGAGCCAACACCCGAGCAGCAGCGTCGCGACGATCATCGAGGATCATCGCGCACAGGAGCACAGAGAGCCCCAGCAGTGTCGCCAGCCCTCCGCATATCAGGATTGCAAACCAGTCCGGCATCGCCTCCGCCATTAGGGCCTAACCCGAGCTTTTGTATGCAGTAATGGAGGGAGGAGGAGGAGAAGTGAGGCCAGGTGTGAGGAAGAAGAGAGAGGCACCCCGACCATTTTATAGCTCGAGCTCGGTGTACGGTGGGCGAAGTCCACCAACGCCGCTCGTCGCCGATCGCCGGTGTTCGGAGTCGAATCCGCGAGCAGTGCCGACAGCGCGCTGGCCCGCGAGGTGAGTGCACGCCGCACCGACAGCTAGCACGCCGCGCACTACCACGGTACGGCCTAGATGCCCTACACACTAGGCGTCGCCGGTGGAGAAAGCGCGCGAGAGAGAGGAAGAAGAGAGAACCAGAGGGAGAAGAAGAGATTGACAGTGGGCCCCGGGTCCACCTGTCAGCCAGAGGGAGCACTGTGCTCTCGGGTACGACCACCGTATATTTAAATTTAGAAGTTATTCTAAATTTTTATCCAGCATATAAATCTCACGTTTTTGTCCCGAACCGTAGACTTTTCCACGCAGCACCAGTTTTCACACTGTGGTTTTTCACCACTTATTGCCCTCTCACTAAAGCCACATCTTTATTGCGTAATATTTTCTTAAGACAACTTTTAACAAATCTCGAGGACGAGATTTTTTCTTAAGGGGGGTAGTATTGTAACACCCCAAAAATTTAACCAGGTTTTAGTTATTAAAATTTTGCCAAGAGTTTAAAATTTTTGCATGCAAGTATATCTCTGTTGATTTCAAAACTTTTATTTTAATATTAAGGAGTTTTTCCCAAGTGGATCCTTCCAAAATATATTGGACTTATTTTCCCTCTCATTTAAAAACATCTTTCAATCAGGAGATTTATTTATTAAATTATTTCACTCTCAGCTTTATTCCTTAAAATGACTTTCTTTAAGTTTTGGAGCTCTTTTTGAACTGCAACCATTTGATATATTATTCTAAAAATCCAACCAAAATTTGGAGATGTCATGTGATGTTTTTAAATCACTTTTATACAAAAATATCTTTTATTTATGTAATAAATTTGAGCTCTGCATCAATTTTTCCTTCTCTGGTCCAGAGTGCATTTTGCACTACAACCCTTTTAAATAATTCTTTCTAGCCTCCACCAAGATTATGGGATATTGGTAATAGCCTATGATGCAACTTTATGCAAAAACCTAGTGCTGTTCTTTGAAAATATTGAGTGAATCAACCTCTTTTTCATTCTGGTCCAGCCTTGTGATTTCTACTGCAACCCTATTTATTTTGCTCCAATGATCTTGTGCTTTCTCCTACTTGTAGATAGCCCTACAAAACCCCTAAATCCAGGAGCATGTACGCTTTGGATCATTTTTGGTTCATGAAATAATGTCATTTATTTCCTGTCCAGAATTGTAGTTTTGCAAAACTTGCACTAACAAGTTTCTGCTTTTGGCAACTAACCTCACCACCCTGTTGTACATCTAAAGAGACCCCAACCTGGAAGTTTTGGCTACCCCAAGAGATGCCTAGGTGCATGTGGCATTCTATCGAGCACCCTGTAGGCATGACCAGTTTTGACATGAGTTTTGGCATTGCACTGTGAGCTTGCACCTCTGATCAAACAAGCATGTCCACTAGACTCCCAGTTGCTCCTAACCTCCATCTGGTAAACCCCAACCTCACCTGCGACCTGTAGCATGCCGCGGCATTGTGTCGAGCATCTCCCGTGCGTGCACTGGACGCACCCAGAGCGCGCGTATTGCACGATGCCGCGCCCGAGCCGACACGCTGGCCCCCCTGGCTTTGGCCCACATGGCAGCACCTCGCCACGCACTCCCCGCCTCGCAGCATCGCGCCAAGCCACCCTGGCACGCTACAGCGCCGCCGCCAGGGCATTCTTGGCGGCACACCGGCGTCCGCAGTGGCTCCAGCCACGGGCATCGCCGCCCAAGCCCCTCCCGCTCGCCACCTGGCCCCTGGAGCAGCGCGAGCTTATCCGCAGCCATGTCCACTAGCGCTCGTCGCCGCCACGATGCCCTGCAGCTACAGAAAGACGGTCGCCGACGAGCTCATCCGCGGCCGCCGCTGAACCGCCTCGACTCGCCTATATAAGGAGCCCCGAGCTCATCTCCACACGCAGGCAGTCCCAAGCCACCTCCCGAGGACCCCCTTTGGCAGCAAATCGACCCGGGGAGGCCTCCTTCCTCATCTCCGGCGACTGCAGCCGCCGCCACTGCCCAGGCCCTGCCGGTGCCTCCAGAGCCTCCCCCTCTCCATTCTCTTCACCAAGAGCTTCGTCATCCTCCCGTGAACCCTTCCCCCTACTCGATTTTGATCGGGAACCACCGCCGCCTCAAAACCACTTTACCACCGAAGCTTCCCTCCGCCGCGGAGCTCACCACCGGCGATTTCCTCCACCTCCGACGACCCTACGACTACCGGAGTGACCACCTCGGCCCCCTGAATCCGCTGGTGGCCTCAGCTTTCCGAACGGAGCCACCGTTCGGCGGCGATGATCGCTGGAGCCCCACTCCACTCGGGCAGAGGAGGGAGACGACGCGGGCGACTGGTCAAACCTGACCAGTGGGCCAGGCGGGCCCACCGTCAGAGACCCAGCGCCGGTCCATGTGGTTAAGTGGAGGCGTAAAGGGCGCAAATACGTTTTCTCTGCACCGAAAGCGTAATCTCGTTTGAAACGTTTTCCTTTTCCTGATTTTATTAAAAGCAGATTTTGACCACAGCTTTGACTATCTATAACTTTTTAAATATAACTCTAAATGAAATGATTCTTTTTCCTACCTCTCTCAAATTTCACCTAGTTTATTTTAAGATTTATTTGAAAAAATTTCAGAACAACTTTTGGTGCTGTTTTTATTTTGTGTGTTAATTCTTTTATATTGCTAAAATAGGATTTTTGAAGAGAGGAGAAATGTTTCAAGTTTTGGAGTGCACCCTGCCTTTCCACACATTGAAGGCAAGCATTCTGAACCCCGGCATAATATTTTTGTGTGTTCGATGACACGTTCATAACATCACCTCACTTTGGAGAAACTTGTTATTTCATGTGATATGATCATATGCATGGGTGCATGTTATTGATTTCCATGCTGTTGGAAATGGACACACTTGTGATGATAATCACCCTCATGTGCCTTGCATGCATACCGGCAGGAACCTGGGAAAACCTCTGTCTTGGGTAGGCATGAGTTTGTCGCCGGTCTCCGTCGGGACGGTTAAGTCTGGTATGGCATGGCAAGGTGATATGAGCGGTGACTCTGTTGGTTGAAATATATTCGTCATGCTAATCATGCAGGGAATACTTAAACCTCCTGAGTCGACCGTAGATCGAGTCTTGTGCCAGTAACCCCCATACTTGTTTCGTACTACCACTCGTCTCTACAGCATGTAGAGTACGGTTCAGTAAGTTGTCAACCTCTTTCTAGCACACACCGTACAGAGAGGCCATGGTGGAAGATACCGGTTGTAGCTGGTAGGCAGGCCACCTGGTCCGGGGGCATGGGTGTTTCCGGTTGGGACCGAGAGGGGAGGCCACCCCTTAGAGCGCGCGATATAAATTTGATCCCATGCTACGCGAGGTTGTAGCCTCCCCACTTAGAGTTTGCTTAACAAGTGTCGTGGGTGATTCCAGACACGGGTGAGATAAACTGGTGTGTGCAAGTTAGGTGTGTTTTCAACAAAAAGACCGTAGACGGAATTAGTCCCAATGGACTAAAGAAATCCGTTATTCGTGGGTAAAGAGTACACCCTCTGCAGAGAATAAACCTATTCGAATAGCCGTGTCCATGGTTAAGGATTACAGTCTGGGATGGGTCAGGTGTCGGTCTTAGTGTCGGTCTTCGGAGGTGAAACTGTTAACCAGAACTGGAACTACTACCTGTGACTTGTGATAATTATGATTATTATTATTGTTGACTAACCCGTGATATTATTGTTATTATCGAGTATCTCTGGGATGGTTCTACCTCCGGGATATTCACTATGATTGTTTATTTTAAAGCCCTTTATGTGGTGTCACTCAGACGCCCGACTGTGGCATTTCTTTTAAAGCCCTTTATGTGGTGTCACTCAGACGCCCGACTGTGGCATTTCTTTTAAGGCCCTTTATGTGGTGTCGCTCAGACGCCCGACTGTGGCATTTCTTTTA
>NC_057795.1:563462764-563470085 GCF_018294505.1 Triticum aestivum | reverse complement strand
ATTTCATAAATTTTAATACTACTATGTTATTGCAATTTTATAAATAACTTGCTTGCACGCATCAGAGATTTATTTATCTTTTGTGACTGACGTCATGAGCATAAAATATTTTCAGCACATCATTGTTATATTATACCTGTGTTCATAATGTTTGCGAGTACATTCAAAGTACTCACTGGCTTGTCCCTGGCTATTGTCTTGGCCAGATTTTCTTGCACGAAGAGGAGCGATGCGATGACAGCCCCGGCACCTAAGTGATGGAGATAGCAGCCTTGCGAAGATAGGAGTTAACCTGTTCAGCTGTTCCCATGGGAAATGGAGTCCCATAGACACTGATGTTTCACAACCCGCTTCCGCCATCAACGACTAGAAACCATTTGTTGTACTCACAGGCCAGAATGGCCTTGTGCTACATATTTTGTTTTCTGCTTGGAATTTCTGTATCAAGTTGGAGCCTCATCAACTAACAGTAATCCTGGGGCTGATGAGCATGACGGTCTTTTCTGGAAATTTGTTACCCGGAAAACCCGGTCGTGACAGACTTGGTATCAGAGCCAGGCTGACCATTGGCTAATCCTATCTTAGCCAGGTCGAAAAACTTAGGCAAACCAACCCACTAGACCTTAGCCAAACCCCAGCCAAGCTTCTCGTGCAAGATAGCCACACAGTGACCCAACACCTTTTTGGCAGTCGGTGCCCAACCTATCAACCTAACCTGTCACTCATGCGCCAGTGACCGGCCCCTAAATAGTCCTTTCTCGCAAGCGTGCGAAGGAAGACTCCGTCCACTTTTTCCTATAAAAAGGGGCACACTTGTCCCAACACAGCACATCACAGCCTCTACCCCAAACCGAGCCACAATGCCTGGCCCTGTCGTGCACAATGAAACCACAGCAACCAACCTTGGAGGTTTTGTGACCATACTCGCAAACCTCACCCATCGTGCCTATGCGTTAGAAGAGCCACCAGAATTTGTTGTGTACCAAGGACCCATGAGCGGTGAAGACCGTCAATTTTGGGCCACTGTGCACATCTACGGTAGGGGACTGTCACCCGAGTGCCCCTACAGGTTCACCGGAAGAACAACTTCCTTTGAGCCACAAGCCATACAACTAGCTTCTCGAGAGGCTATAGTTCATCTCAGGCACTTGTCACCCAGAGTAAACTGTCGCTCGTTCCACTACTACCCCAGACGTGAAGGGTATGGTAGACCACCCCAAGTTGCCAACGAAGATCACGAGACGGACCCCGCATTGTTGCACAGTGCGCTATGTAAGTGCACTAGAGGCACTGTTCGACCAAATCACTATTGATTTAATTGCAGCTCGTGGAGAGCTGGTTCGTCGAGCCCCGGCGAGAGAAGAAAACGAGCCCAACGCCGACAACCCAGTCATGCTGTTTGGACAACCGATCGAGACCCCGAGATCAGCTCCAGCCATCAGCCGAGATGCTTTGATGACCCCAGAAGTGCTTCGTCGCCTTTTGGGAGCACACTCCAACGGGGTTGTGGCCAACAATCCCCGCAATGGTCATCATCACTACCCCGACCCTGCAGTTCCTCCGCCATCTCCGACTAATCCCGGCAGTGAGACACGTGGAGAAGCCTCGACATCCACCAGGCACGCCCGTTTAGACATAAACGAGGTAGACTAAGCCGTATGAGTAGCACCGAGTTTCAGTGTATCCTCGCATTGTAATCATGCGACCGTGTATATTAACGCAGCCTGTCGTTATAGTAGCCTTGCATATTTGGTCAGCGCATAGTTGCATATTTTTCCGGGCACAACTACCAAAACCAACCCGACGACAACCACAGTGACACGTCTCTTTATGAGATATGTGTATCTCTGACACTGACCTGACCTTTGGAGCTAAGCTGGCAAATTTATTACCTTTCACCATGGTAAAACGAATCCGGCTCCATTGCTATATAAAGGCCACCTTGTGACCTTACCCAGCAACCCTCACTTTGTGCACCACACTCACAACTTTTTCCTGTCATGCCGAGCCCCAGCATTCATCTGAGAACCCCAGATGCAACTCCAGGTAGCTTTGTCAAAATATTGTGGGACTTTACCCGCAGTACCATGGGTTCTACCCAGCCACCCCAGTACGAGCTGTTCAAATCTAGAATCACCCCATCCACCTCGGAATATTGGGCAGCAGTACACATTCCTCATGTAGACCCCAACCAAGATCCAACAGAAGTTTCCTTCGTGGGGAAATCTATGCCAACACCACACTTGGCCATAGAAGCTGCTGCGAAAGAAGCGATTGCTCGCCTTCGATCCGCAGTACCCTATGCCCGCGAACGAGGATATTATTACTTTCCGAGCCGTGCAGCACCCGAAGAAGTAACGTCTTTTCCCGGTGGGCGTATTGAGAGAGACCAAGTTATGGACAACCTTATCCAGTACATCATTGCTCAAGAGCATTTAAACCAGCGAGTGATGGATTATCTTCAGAGCCTCGCAGATTTAAATCCTCAGATCGCCATCGCCAGAGCACTAAGGCCCGACCAGGAGAGACACGTGCATCGACTGGTCAATCCACTTCCTCCGATAGAAGAGGAGTGTATCCCTTTACCAGAGACATTTTATCAGGACCCCGTCTAGTTACCATTTCCATTTTAGACGTCGCTGCAGTATTCATTAGTTGCAACATTTATTTATGTGGGTGACCTATGCGTGATATCCTGAGTTTGTACGACGAGTCAAATTTTTGGCTTCTACTAATGTATGTAGTTTTTGTTGTGGTTTATACTCCTTTAAATTAACTGTTTTTCCTCGCAAAATTCTGGAGTGAGATTTCTTTTCCCTGAGTTGCTACATCTACACTTTCTCACGGCGTGGATGTATTAACTTCACACAGCACCAGGTAGCAGACTCACAACCATTACCATTCGAACACATACACTGTTTGCAAAACTTTGCAACGGTGTTACATCCAGCTAATCACCCCCTCACAATAGTTAGCACCCGGCACACCCCATCTACTCCTCATGATCACCACCACCGCGGAGAGCCAACACCCGAGCAGCAGCGTCGCGACGATCATCGAGGATCATCGCGCACAGGAGCACAGAGAGCCCCAGCAGTGTCGCCAGCCCTCCGCATATCAGGATCGCAAACCAGTCCGGCATCGCCTCCGCCATTAGGGCCTAACCCGAGCTTTTGTATGCAGTAATGGAGGGAGGAGGAGGAGAAGTGAGGCCAGGTGTGAGGAAGAAGAGAGAGGCACCCCGGCCATTTTATAGCTCGAGCTCGGTGTACGGTGGGCGAAGTCCACCAACGCCGCTCGTCGCCGATCGCCGGTGTTCGGAGTCGAATCCGCGAGCAGTGCCGATAGCGCGCTGGCCCACGAGGTGAGTGCACGCTGCACCGACAGCTAGCACACCGCGCACTACCAAGGTACGGCCTAGATGCCCTACACACTAGGCGTCGCCGGTGGAGAAAGTGCGCGAGAGAGAGGAAGAAGAGAGAACCAGAGGGAGAAGAAGAGACTGACAGTGGGCCCCGGGTCCACCTGTCAGCCAGAGCGAGCACTGTGCTCTCGGGTACGACCAGCGTATATTTAAATTTAGAAGTTATTCTAAATTTTTATCCAGCATAGAAATCTCACGTTTTTGTCCCGAACCGTAGACTTTTCCACGCAGCACCAGTTTTCAAAGTGTGGTTTTTCACCACTTATTGCCCTCTCACTAAAGCCACATCTTTATTGCGTAATATTTTCTTAACACGGCTTTTAACAAATCTCGAGGACGAGATTTTTTCTTAATGGGGGTAGTATTGTAACACCCCAAAAATTTAACCAGGTTTTAGTTATTAAAATTTTGCCAAGAGTTTAAAATTTTTGCATGCAAGTATATCTCTGTTGATTTCAAAACTTTTATTTTATTATTAAGGAGTTTTTTCCAAGTGGATCATTCCAAAATATATTGGACTTATTTTCCCTCTCATTTAAAAACATCTTTCAATCAGGAGATTTATTTATTAAATTATTTCACTCCGAGCTTTATTCCTTAGAATGACTTTCATTAAGTTTTGGAGCTCTTTTTGAACTGCAACCATTTGATATATTATTCTAAAAATCCAACCAAAATTTGGAGATGTCATGTGATGTTTTTAAATCACTTTTATACAAAAATATCTTTTATTTATGTAATAAATTTGAGCTCTGCATCAATTTTTCCTTCTCTGGTCCAGAGTGCATTTTGCACTACATCCCTTTTAAATAATTCTTTCTAGCCTCCACCAAGATTATGGGATATTGGTAATAGCCTATGATGCAACTTTATGCAAAAACCTAGTGCTGTTCTTTGAAAATATTGAGTGAACCAACCTCTTTTTCATTCTGGTCTAGCCTTGTGATTTCTACTGCAACCCTATTTATTTTTGCTCCAATGATCTTGTGCTTTCTCCTACTTGTAGATAGCCCTACAAAACCCCTAAATCCAGGAGCATGTACCCTTTGGATCATTTTTCGTTCATGAAATAATGTCATTTATTTCCTGTCCAGAATTGTAGTTTTGCAAAACTTGCACTAACAAGTTTCTGCTTTTGGCAACTAACCTCACCACCCTGTTGTACATCTAAAGAGACCCCAACCTGGAAGTTTTGGCTACCCCAAGAGATGCCTAGGTGCATGTGGCATTCTATCGAGCACCCTGTAGGCATGACCAGTTTTGACATGAGTTTTGGCATTGCACTGTGAGCTTGCACCTCTGATCAAACAAGCATGTCCACTAGACTCCCAGTTGCTCCTAACCTCGATCTGGTAAACCCCAACCTCACCTGCGACCTGTAGCATGCCGCAGCATTGTGTCGAGCATCTCCCGTGCGTGCACTGGACGTGCCCAGAGCACGCGTATTGCACGATGCCGCGCCCGAGCCGACACGCTGGCCCCCCTGGCTTTGGCCCACACGGCAGCACCTCACCACACACTCCCCGCCTCGCAGCATCGCGCCAATCCACCCTGGCACGCTACAGCGCCGCCGCCAGGGCATTCTTGGCGGCACACCGGCGTCCGCAGTGGCTCCAGCCACGGGCAGCGCCGCCCAAGCCCCTCCCGCTCGCCACCTGGCCCCTGGAGCAGCGCGAGCTTATCCGCAGCCATGTCCACTAGCGCTCGTCGCCGCCACGATGCCCTGCAGCTACAGAAAGACGGTCGCCGACGAGCTCATCCGCGGCCGCCGCTGAACCGCCTCGACTCGCCTATATAAGGAGCCCCGAGCTCATCTCCGCACGCAGGCAGTCCCAAGCCACCTCCCGAGGACCCCCTTTGGCAGCCAATCGACCCGGGGAGGCCTCCTTCCTCATCTCCGGCGACTGCAGCCGCCGCCACTGCCCAGGCCCTGCCGGTGCCTCCAGAGCCTCCCCCTCTCCGTTCTCTTCACCAAGAGCTTCCTCATCCTCCCGTGAACCCTTCCCCCTACTCGATTTTGATCGGGAACCACCGCCGCCTCAAAACCACTTTATGAGCGAAGCTTCCCTCTGCCGCGGAGCTCACCGCCGGCGATTTCCTCCACCTCCGACGACCCTACGACTACCGGAGTGACCACCTCGGCCCCCTGAATCCGCTGGTGGCCTCGGCTTTCCAAACGGAGCCACCGTTCGCCGGCGATGATCGCGGGAGCCCCGCTCCACTCGGGCAGAGGAGGGAGGCGACGCGGGCGACTGGTCAAACCTGACCAGTGGGCCAGGCGGGCCCACCGTCAGAGACCCAGCGCCGGTCCACGTGGTTAAGTGGAGGCGTAAAGGGCGCAAATACATTTTCTCTGCACCGAAAGCGTAATCTCGTTTGAAACATTTTCCTTTTCCTGATTTTATTAAAAGCAGATTTTGACCACATCTTTGACTGTCTATAACATTTTAAATATAACTCCAAATGAAATGATTCTTTTTCCTACCTCTCTCAAATTTCACCTTGTTTATTTTAAGATTTATTTGAAAAAATTTCAGAACAACTTTTGGTGCTGTTTTTATTTTGTGTGTTAATTCTTTTATATTGCTAAAATAGGATTTTTGAAGAGAGGAGAAATGTTTCAAGTTTTGGAGTGCACCCTGCCTTTCCACACATTGAAGGCAAGCATTCTGAACCCCGGCATAATATTTTTGTGTGTTCGATGACTCGTTCATAACATCACCTCACTTTGGAGAAACTTGTTATTTCATGTGATATGATCATATGCACGGGTGCATGTTATTGATTTCCATGCTGTTGGAAATGGACACACTTGTGATTATAATCACCCTCATGTGCCTTGCATGCATACCGGCAGGAACCCGGGAAAACCTCTGCCTTGGGTAGGCATGAGTTTGTCGCCGGTCTCCGTCGGGACGGTTAAGTCTGGTATGGCATGGCAAGGTGATATGAGCGGTGACTCTGTTGGTTGAAATATATTCGTCATGCTAATCATGCAGGGAATACTTAAACCTCCTGAGTCGACCGTAGATCGAGTCTTGTGCCAGTAACCCCCATACTTGTTTCGTACTACCACTCGTCTCTACAGCATGTAGAGTACGGTTCAGTAAGTTGTCAACCTCTTTCTAGCACACACCGTACAGAGAGGCCATGGTGGAAGATACCGGTTGTAGCTGGTAGGCAGGCCACCTGGTCCGGGGGCATGGGTGTTTCCGGTTGGGACCAAGAGGGGAGGCCACCCCTTAGAGCGCGCGATATAAATTTGATCCCATGCTACGCGAGGTTGTAGCCTCCCCACTTAGAGTTTGCTTAACATGTGTCGTGGGTGATTCCAGACACGGGTGAGATAAGCTGGTGTGTGCAAGTTAGGTGTGTTTTCAACAAAAAGACCGTAGACAGAATTAGTCCCAATGGACTAAAGAAATCCGTTACTCGTGGGTAAAGAGTACACCCTCTACAGAGAATAAACCTATTCGAATAGCCGTGTCCATGGTTAAGGATTACAGTCTGGGATGGGTCAGGTGTCGGTCTTAGTGTCGGTCATCGGAGGTGAAACTGTTAACCAGAACTGGAACTACTACCTGTGACTTGTGATAATTATGATTATTATTATTGTTGACTAACCCGTGATATTATTGTTATTATCGAGTATCTCTGGGATGGTTCTACCTCCGGGATATTCACTATGATTGTTTATTTTAAAGCCCTTTATGTCGTGTCGCTCAGACGCCCGACTGTGGCATTTCTTTTAAAGCCCTTTATGTGGTGTCGCTCAGACGCCCGACTGTGGCATTTCTTTTAAGGCCCTTTATGTGGTGTCGCTCAGACGCCCGACTGTGGCATTTCTTTTAAAGCCCTTTATGTGGTGTCGCTTAGACGCCCGACTGTGGCATTTCT
>NC_057795.1:563443528-563462549 GCF_018294505.1 Triticum aestivum | reverse complement strand
TAAAGCCCTTTATGTGGTGTCGCTCAGACGCCCGACTGTGGCATTTCTTTTAAAGCCCTTTATGTGGTGTCGCTAAGACGCCCGACTGTGGCATTGCTTGTTATATGTTTCATAAATTTTAATACTACTATGTTATTGCAATTTTATAAATAACTTGGTTGCACGCATCAGAGATTTATTTATCTTTTGTGACTGACGTCATGAGCATAAAATATTTTCAGCACATCATTGTTATATTATACCTGTGTTCATAATGTTTGCGAGTACATTCAAAGTACTCACTGGCTTGTCCCTGGCTATTGTCTTGGCCATATTTTCTTGCACGAAGAGGAGCGACGCGATGACAGCCCCGGCACCTAAGTAATGGAGATAGCAGCCTCACGAAGATAGGTGTTAACTTGGTCAGCTGTTCCCGTAGGAAATGGAGTCCCATAGACACTGATGTTTCACAACCCGCTTCCGCCATCAACCACTAGAAACCATTTGTTGTACTCACAGGCCAGAATGGCCTTGTGCTACATATTTTGTTTTCTGCTTGGAATTTCTGTATCAAGTTGGAGCCTCATCAGCTAACAGTAATCATGGGGCTGATGAGCACGACGGTCTTTTCTGGAAATTTGTTACCCGGAAAACCCGGTCGTTACAAGCCCGTCGCCCCAAAGTTCAACCCATGGTCATCCTGCCCGATCACATTCATTCATAGGGACCATCCTACCATAATCCGTCACGGCGGTTCAGCCGCATTGGTCCTTGACCCAATCATTGACGTATTCCACCTCACGCGAGTCCTCATGGACGGTGGCCGCAGCCTGAACTTGCTTTATCAGGACACAGTGCGCCAAATGGGCATCGATCCATCACGGATCAAACCCACCAAAACCACCTTCAAGGGTGTAATTCCAGGGGTAGAGGCCCGCTGTACGGGCTCAATAACACTGGAAGTGGTCTTCGGATCTCTGGATAACTTCCGAAGCGAGTAGTTAATCTTTGATATCGTCCCTTTCCATAGTGGCTATCATGCACTACTTGGACGAACCGCGTTTGCTCGATTCAACGCGGTGCCTCACTATGCATACCTTAAGCTCAAGATGCCAGGACCTCGCGGGGTTATAACAGTCAATGGAAACACATATCGCTCCCTCCGTACAGAGGAGCAGACCATGGCCCTCGCGGCAGAAGTACAAAGCAGCCTCCTTCGACAAACAGCCAATTCGGCAACAACAACCCCGAACACCGTCAAGCGAGTCCGGAGCACCCCGCAGTAGGATCGTCAGGCACACCAACAACTCGATTAGCAATCCGACCTCCGCCCCAACCCCATTCAGGCGGCATTCGTGCCACGCGTACATAACTACGCACTTAAAATACCATGGGCACGGGTGACGGCGAGATGACTATGTGGCCTACAGTACGGATCAGCCGTCACGAGGCCCGCATACCCTTTTTTTTCCTTTCTTTCAGGACCCCACATTCGGGCAGCCCCTTCAGAGCGTCGGATCATCGGACTCACCACAGGAGGGAACACCAAGGAGGCAAGAGGCTTTGCACACAAGGGAATACCCAGGTGGTCTCTGATTAATGATTGTTATACCTGTTTTATATACCTGCACGCAACCTGCCCTTGGATAGGACATGTCAAATAGTCCTATTGGTTTTCGCTTAATGCAGTACTTGTGCACATACGCCTGGACGTATTATCCAGATAACAATAGGAAATAGTATACAACGTCAGCTTCTTACTAATGCCTTCAGATTTTCCCTGGAATATTTATTTAGTATTGCACCCGTACAATTTGGTACGATCAGTTGCCAGGGGCTTTTTTATTTCGAGCCCCATAACATGGCAAGAAAAGTCCGAACACTTTCGACAGTGCGGCACCCCGAACCTATAGCATTATATGCATCAGCTCCGAATCATATCTTGGGTCAATAGTTGGGTTACCCTGGCTCCCTTGTTTTGGTACCTTACATTCCGTTACATCAGTAAGGTAGCGCAGGGAGAACTACTGCGATTGTGTCCCGGTTCTTCCGGACGAGCACCTCAGTAGAGAAAGCCGAAAACTGACCGTCATGATGCGGCGAGAGCTGGTCGCTATTCGCGAGGTACTAAAATCCTTAAAGATTTTTTCCGCTTAAGGAGAGGAATCGGCCTTGCCCGATTTAGGCGTGTATAGCGTGAAGGAAATATGCCCTAGAGGCAATAATAAAGTTATTATTTATTTCCTTATATCATGATAAATGTTTATTATTCATGCTAGAATTGTATTAACCGGAAACATGATACATGTGTGAATACATAGACAAACAGAGTGTCACTAGTATGCCTCTACTTGACTAGCTTGTTGATCAAAGATGGTTATGTTTCCTAACCATAGACATGTGTTGTCATTTGATTAACGGGATCACATCATTAGGAGAATGATGTGATTGACATGACCCATTCCGTTAGCCTAGCACTTGATCGTTTAGTATACTGCTATTGCTTTCTTCATGACTTATACATGTTCCTCTAACTATGAGATTATGCAACTCCCGTTTACCGGAGGAACACTTTGGGTGCTACCAAACGTCACAACGTAACTGGGTGATTATAAAGGAGTACTACAGGTGTCTCCCAAGGTACATGTTGGGTTGGCGTATTTCGAGATTAGGTTTTGTCACTCCGATTGTCAGAGAGGTATCACTGGGCCCTCTCGGTAATGCACATCACTATAAGCCTTGCAAGCAATGTAGCTAATGAGTTAATGACGGAATGATGCATTACGTAACGAGTAAAGAGACTTGCCGGTAATGAGATTGAACTAGGTATTGGATACCGACGATCGAATCTCGGGCAAGTAACATACCGATGACAAAGGGAACAACGTATGTTGTTATGCGGTTTGACAAATAAAGATCTTCGTAGAATATGTAGGAGCCAATATGAGCATCCAGGTTCCGCTATTGGTTATTTACCGAGAATAGTTCTAGGTCATGTCTACATAGTTCTCGAACCCGTAGGGTCCGCATGCTTAACGTTTCGATGACAGTTTTATTATGAGTTTATAAGTTTTGATGTACCGAAGTTTGTTCGGAGTCCCGGATGTGATCACGGACATGACGAGGTGTCTCGAAATGGTCGAGACATAAAGATTGATATATTGGAAGCCTATGTTTGGACATCGGAAGTGTTCCGGGTGAAATCGGCATTTTACCGGAGTACCGGGAGGTTACTGGAACCCCCCGGTGACCTAATGGGCCTTATTGGGCCTAGTGGAGGAAGAGGAGAGGAGGCCTAGGGGCAGCCGCGCGCCCCTCCCCCCCAAGTCCGAATAGGACAAGGAGGGGGGGTGGCGCCCCCCCTTTCCTTTCCCCCCTCTCCTCCTTCCCCCAAGTCCTAGTCCAACTAGGGAAAGGGGGGAGTCCTACTCCCTGTGGGAGTAGGACTCGTCCGATGCGCCTCCTCCTAGGGCTGGCCGCACCCCCCTTGCTCCTTTATATACGAGGGCAGGGGGCACCCTAGAACACACATGTTGATCTACGTGATCATTCCTTAGCCGTGTGCGGTGCCCCCCTCCACCATATTCCACCTCGGTCATATCATCGCGGAGTTTAGGCGAAGCCCTGTGCCAGTAGAACATCATCATTGTCACCACGCCATCGTGCTGACGGAACTCATCCCCGACACTTTGCTGGATCGGAGTCCGGGGATCGTCATCGAGCTGAACGTGTGCTGAACTCGGAGGTGCCGTACGTTCGGTACTTGGATCGGTCGGATCATGAAGACGTACGACTACATCAACCGCGTTGTCATAATGCTTCATCTTACGGTCTACGAGGGTACGTGGACATTACTCTCCCCTCTAGTTGCTATGCATCACCATGATCTTGCGTGTGCGTAGGATTTTTTTTTGAAATTACCACGTTCTGCAACAGTGGCATCCGAGCCCAGGTTTTATGCGTTCATGTTATATGCACGAGTAGAACACAAGTGAGTTGTGGGCGATACAAGTCATACGGCTTACCAGCATGTCATACTTTGGTTCAGCGGATTGTTGGATGAAGCAGCTCGGACCGACATTACGCGTACGCTTACTCGAGACTAGTTTTACCGCCGTGCTTCGCACACAGGTGACTAGCGGGTGTCTGGTTCTCCAACTTTAGTTGAACCGAGTGTGGCTACGCCCGGTCCTTGCGAAGGTTAAAACATCACTAACTTGACAAACTATCGTTGTGGTTTTGATGCGTAGGTAAGATTGGTTCTTGCTCAGCCCGTAGCAGCCACGTAAAATTTGCAAACAACAAAGTAGAGGACGTCTAACTTGTTTTTGCAGGGCATGTTGTGATGTGATATGGTCAAGACATGATGCTATATTTTATTGTATGAGATGATCATGTTTTGTAACCGAAGTTATCGGCAACTGACAGGAGCCATATGGTTGTCGCTTTATTGTATGAAATGCAAACGCCCTGTAATTGCTTTACTTTATCACTAAGCGGTAGCGATAGTCATAGAAGCAATAGATGGCGTAACGACAACGATGCTATGATGGAGATCAAGGTGTCGCGTCGGTGACGATGGTGATCACGACGGTGCTTCGGAGATGGAGATCACAAGCACAAGATGATGATGGCCATATCATATCACTTATATTGATTGCATGTGATGTTTATCCTTTATGCATCTTATCTTGCTTGGATTGACGGTAGCATTTTAAGATGATCTCTCACTAAAATTTATCAAGAAGTGTTCTCCCTGAGTATGCACCATTGTGAAAGTTCTTCGTGCTGAGACACCACGTGATGATCGGGTGTGATAGGCTCTACGTTCAAATACAACAGGTGCAAAACAGTTGCACATGCGGAATACTCAGGTTAAACTTGACGAGCCTAGCATATAACAGATATGGCCTCGGAACACGGAGACCGAAAGGTCGAACGTGAATCATATAGTAGATATGATCAACATAGTGATGTTCACCATCGAAACTACTCCATCTCACGTGATGATCGGACATGGTTTAGTTGATTTGGATCACGTGATCACTTAGATGACTAGAGAGATGTCTGTCTAAGTGGGAGTTCTTAAGTAATATGATTAATTAAACTTTAATTTATCATGAACTTAGTCCTGGTAGTATTTTGCAAATTATGTTGTAGATCAATAGCTCGTGTTGTTGCTTCCCTATGTTTTTGCTTCCCTAGGTTTTTATATATGTTCCTAGAGAAAATTGTGTTGAAAGATGTTAGTAGCAATGATGCGGATTGGGTCCGTGATCTGAGGTTTATCCTCATTGCTGCACAGAAGAATTATGTTCTTGATGCACCGCTAGGCGACAGACCTATTGCAGGAGCAGGTGCAGATGTTATGAATGTTTGGCTAGCTCAATATGATGACTACTTGATAGTTTTGTGCACCATGCTTTATGGCTTAGAATCGGGACTACAAAAACGTTTTTGAAATGTCATGGAACATATAAGATGTTTCAAGAGATGAAATTGGTATTTCAGACTCATGCCCGTGTCAAGAGGTATGAGACCTTTGACAAATACTTCGCCTAAAAGATGGAGGAGAATTGCTCAACTAGTGAGCAAGTACTTAGATTGTCTGAGTACTACAATCGCTTGAATCAAGTGGGAGTTAATCTTCCAGATAAGATAGTGATTGGCAGAGTTCTCTAGTCACCATTACCAAGTTACTGGAACTTCGTGATGAACTATAATGCAAGGGATGACGAAAACGATTCCCGAGCTCTTCATGATGCTGAAATCGACGAAGGTAGAAATCAAGAAAAGAGCATCAAGTGTTGAGGATTAACAAGACCACTAGTTTCAAGAAAAGGTCAAAGGGAGAGAAAGGGAACTTTAAGAAGAATGGCAAGCAAGTTGTCACTCCCGCGAAGGAGCCCAAAGCTGGACCAAAGCCTGAAACTGAGTGCCTACACTGCAAAGGAAATGGTCACTGGAAACGGAAATACCCTAAATATTTGGTGGATAAGAAGGATGGCAAAGTGAACAAGGGTATATTTGATATACAGGTTATTGATGTGTACCTTACTAGTGTTTATAGTAGCCCCTGAGTATTTGATACTTGTTCGGTTTGCTAAAAATTAGTGACTCGAAACAGGTGTTATAGAATAAACAGAGACTAGTTGAGGGTGAAGTGACGATGTGTGTTGGAAGTGGTTCCAAGTTTGATATGATCATCATCGCACACTCCCTATAATTTCGGGATTAGTGTTGAACCAAAATAAATGTTATTTGGCATTTGCGTTGAGCATGAATATGATTTGATCATGTTTATTGCAAAACGGTTATTCATTTAAAATTAGAGAATAATTGTTGTTCTGTTTACATGAATAAAACCTTCAATGGTCATACACCCAATGAAAATAGTTTGTTGGATCTCGATCGTAGTGATACACATATTCATAATATTGGTGCCAAAAGATGCAAAGTTAATAATGATAGTGCAACTTATTTGTGGCACTGCCGTTTGGGTCATATCGGTGTAAAGCGCATGAACAAACTCCATAAAGATGGATTTTTGGAATCACTTGGTTATGAATCATTTGATGCTTGCCAACCATGCCTTTTGGGCAAGATGACTAAAACTCCGTTCTCCGGAACAATGGAATGAGCTACTGACTTATTGGAAATAATACATACAGATGTATGCGATCCGATGAGTGTTAAGGCTCGCGGCATGTATCGTTATTTTCTGACCTTCACAGATGATTTGAGCAGATATGGGTATATCTACTTGATGAAACATAAGTCTGAAATAGTTGAAAAGTTCAAAGAATTTCAGAGTGAAGTGGAAAAATCATCGTAACAAGAAAATAAAGTTTCTATGATCTGATCGTGGAGACGAATATTTGAGTTACGAGTTTGGTCTTCATTTGAAACAATGTGAAATAGTTTCGCAACTCACACCACCTGGAACACCACAATGTAATGGTGTGTCCGAACGTCGTAATCGTACTTTACTAGATATGGTGCGATCTATGATGTCTCTTATCGGTTTACCACTATCGTTTTGGGGTTATGCATTAGAGATAGCTGCATTCACATTTAATAGGGCACCATCTAAATCCGTTGAGACGACACCATATGAACTATGGTTTAGCAGTAAACCTAAGCTGTTGTTTCTTAAAGTTTGGGGCTGCGATGCTTATGTGAAGAAACTTCAACCAGATAAGCTAGAACCCAAATCGGAGAAATGTGTCTTCATAGGATACCCAAAAGAGACTGTTGGGTACACCTTCTATCACAGATCTGAAGGCAAGATTTTCGTTGCAAAATTTGGATCCTTTCTAGAGAAAGAGTTTCTCTCGAAAGAAGTGAGTGGGAGGAAAGTAGAATTTGATGAGGTAACTGTACCTGCTCCCTTATTGGGAAGTAGTTCATCACAAGAACCGGTTCCTGTGACAACTACACCAATCAGTGAGGAAGCTAATGATATCGATCATGAAACTTCAGATAAAGTTTCTACTGAACCTCGTAGGTCTACCAGAGTAAGATCCGCACTAGAGTGGTACGGTAATCATATTCTGGAAGTCATGTTACTTGACCATGATGAACCTACGAACTATGAGGAAGCGATGATGAGCCCAGATTCCACGAAATGGCTTAAGTCCATGAAATCTGAGATGGGATCCATATATGAGAACAAAGTATGGACTTTGGTGGAGTTGCCCAATGATCGGCAAGCCATATTGTACAAATGGATCTTCAAGAGGAAGTCAGACGTTGATAGTAATGTTACTATCTACAAAGCTCGACTTGTCACAAAAAGGTTTTCGACAAGTTCAAGGTGTTGACTACAATGAGATTTTCTCAACTGTAGTGATGCTTAAGTCTGTCCGAATCATGTTAGCAATTGCCACATTTAATGAAATCTGGCAAATGGATGTCAAAACTGCATTCCTTAATGGTTTTCTTAAAGAAAAGTGGTATATGATGCAACTAGAAGGTTTTGTCAATCCTAAAGGTGCTAAAAATGTGCAAGCTCCAATGATCCATCTATGGACTGGTGCAAGCATCTCAGAGTTGGAATATACGCTTTGATAAGTTGATCAAAGCATATAGTTTTATACAGACTTGTGGTGTAGCCTGTATTTACAATAAAGTGAGTGGGAGCACTACCGCCTTTCTGATAAATATATGTGAGTAACATATTGTTGATCGGAAATGATGTAGATTTTTTCTGGAAAGCATAAAGGAGTATTTGAAAGGAGTTCTTTAAAAGAAAGACCTCAATAAATCTACTTACATATTGAGCATCAAGATCTATTGAGATAGATCAAGACGCTTGATAAGTTTTTCAAAAGTACATACCTTGTCAAGATTTTGAAGTAGTTCAAAATGGAACAGTCAAAGAAAGAGTTCTTGCCTGTGTTGCAAAGGTGTGAAATTGAGTAAGACTCAAATCCCGACCACAGTAGAAAATAGAAAAGAGAATGAAAGTCATTCCCTATGACTCAGTTATAGGTTCTATAAAGTATTCTATGCTATGTACCAGACCTATTGTATACCTTGCTCTGAATTTGGCAAGGGAGTACGATAGTGATCTAGGAGTAGATCACTGGACATTGGTCAAGAATATCCTTAGTGAGGACTAAGGAAATATTTCTCGATTATGGAGGTGATAAAAGAGCCCGTCATAAAGAGTTACATAGGTGCAAGCTTTTACACCGATCCAGATGACTCTAAGTCTCAATCTGGATACATATTGAAAGTGGGAGCAATTAGCTAGAGTAGCTCCGTGCAGAGCATTGTAGACATACAATATTTGCAAAATACATACGGCTCTGAATATGACAGGCCCATTGACTAAGCTTCTCTCACGAGCAAAACATGATCACACCTTAGTACTCTTTGGGTGTTAATCACATGCAATGTGAACTAGATTATTGACTCTAGTAAACCCTTTGGGTGTTGGTCACATGAGGATGTGAACTATGGGTGTTAATCATATACAAATATGAATATTGGTGTTAAATCACATGGCGATGTGAATTATATTATTGACTCTAGTGCAAGTGGGAGACTGAAGGAAATATGCCCTAGAGGCAATAATAAAGTTATTATTTATTTCCTTATATCATGATAAATGTTTATTATTCATACTAGAATTGTATTAACCGGAAACATGATACATGTGTGAATACATAGACAAACAGAGTGTCACTAGTATGCCTCTACTTGACTAGCTTGTTGATCAAAGATGGTTATGTTTTCTAACCATAGACATGTGTTGTCATTTGATTAATGGGATCACATCATTAGGAGAATGATGTGATTGACATGACCCATTCCATTAGCCTAGCACTTGATCATTTAGTATATTGCTATTGCTTTCTTCATGACTTATACATGTTCCTGTAACTATGAGATTATGCAACTCCCGTTTACCGGAGGAACACTTTGGGTGCTACCAAACGTCACAACATAACTGGGTGATTATAAAGGAGTACTACAGGTGTCTCCAAAGGTACATGTTGGGTTGGCGTATTTCCAGAGAGGTATCTCTGGGCCCTCTCGGTAATGCACATCACTATAAGCCTTGCAAGCAATATAGCTAATGAGTTAATTACGAAATGATGCATTACGTAACGAGTAAAGAGACTTGCCGGTAACGAGATTGAACTAGGTATTGGATACCGACGATCGAATCTCGGGCAAGTAACATACCGATGACAAAGGGAACAACGTATGTTGTTATGCGGTTTGACCGATAAAGATCTTTGTAGAATATGTAGGAGCCAATATGAGCATCCAGGTTCCGCTATTGGTTATTAACCGAGAATAGTTCTAGGTCATGTCTACATAGTTCTCGAACCCGTAGGGTCCGCACGCTTAATGTTACAATGACAGTTTTATTATGAGTTTATAAGTTTTGATGTACCAAAGTTTGTTCGGAGTCCCGGATGTGATCACGGACATGATGAGGAGTCTCGAAATGGTCGAGACATAAAGATTGATATATTGGAAGCCTATGTTTGGACATTGGAAGTGTTCCGGGTGAAATCGGCATTTTACCGGAGTACCGGGAGGTTACTGGAACCCCCCGGTGACCTAATGGGCCTTATTGGGCCTAGTGGAGGAAGAGGAGAGGAGGCCTAGGGGCAGCCGCGCGCCCCTCCCCCCAAGTCCGAATAGGACAAGGAGGGGGGCGGCGCCCCCCCTTTCCCTCCCCCTCTCCTCCTTCCCCCCAAGTCCTAGTCCAACTAGGGAAAGGGGGGGGGGGGTCTTACTCCCGGTGGGAGTAGGACTCCTCCGGCGCGCCTCCTCCTAGGGCCGGCCGCACCCTCCCCTTGCTCCTTTATATACGGGGGCAGGGGGGCACCCTAGAACACACAAGTTGATCTACGTGATCGTTCCTTAGTCGTGTGCGGTGCCCCCCTCCACCATATTCCACCTCGGTCATATCGTCGCGGAGTTTAGGCGAAGCCCTGTGCAGGTAGAACATCATCATCGTCACCACGCCGTCGTGCTGACGAAACTCATCCCCGACACTTTGCTGGATCGGAGTCCGGGGATCGTCATCGAGCTGAACGTGTGCTGAACTCGGAGGTGCCGTACGTTCGGTACTTGGATCGGTCGGATCGTGAAGACGTACGACTACATCAACCGCGTTGTCATAATGCTTCCGCTTACAGTCTACGAGGGTACGTGGACATTACTCTCCCCTCTCGTTGCTATGCATCACCATGATCTTGTGTGTGCGTAGGATTTTTTTTTGAAATTACTACGTTCCCCAACATAGCGCCCCAGTTCGGCCTTCTGAATACTAGGGGCTTCGCCGAAATTTAATATTATAGACTTCTATGGCCAAGTGAGAGTTATAAAGCCGAATAGTCCGATTTCCTTGTTCGCTGCGCTAAACACCTCCTTAAAGGACCAAAAATTTGGATAAAGAGTGTTTGGGTTTTCCACAAACACCCAGTACTAGTTACAAGGGGGCGGAAGCCGACGACTGGCCTACTTTCAGATTTTGATAAACGGCCGCGGAGAAGGTAATATTTTAAATCAAGCAAAGCGTTATATAGCGCAAAAAAAACTCGTTCTCATATTACAAAGATGACATGAGTACATTCACTCAAATATTATGTTCTTGGCACATTCATTTTCCACAAGACGAGCGCCTTTCATAACGCCATCATAATATTTTTTGGGGAAGCGATGCTCCTTACCCTCCGGGGGTCCATCCTTCACGAGCTTCTCAGCATCTTGTTTGGCCCAATGCATCTTCGCGCGGGCAAAGGCTCGTCGGGCACCCTCAATACAGACGGACTGCTTGATAACTTCTAGCCATGGACATGCATGCACCATCCACTTTATCAGGCCAAAGTAGCTCCCGGGCAGGGGCTCGCCAGGACACATTCGGACTAGGAGGTCCTTCATGGCCAGTGCAGCCGCATTGTGGAGTTCGACCAATTGCTTCAGTTGGTCACTTAGAGGCATCAGGTGTTTGGCTTCAGTGTATTGGGACCAGAATAGCTTCTCCGTTGAGCTCGCCTCTTCAGCACAATAGAACTCCGCGGCATCCAAAATGCTGCGTAGCAGATTTGCGAATGCCCCTGGAGAGCTCTATATTCGTGTAAGTAAAAGAAATGACTCCTCCACATGCTTGCTTTGGATAAAGAATGCCTTACCATCTGCTATCTTCTTGGCCACCTGGATTTCCTAGGGGGCCTTTTGGGCTTCGGCCTTGGCATCTGTCGCGCTCTGGAGGGCCTTCGCAATCTCAAACTCCTGCGTCTCGAAGTCATGCTCCAAGGACTCGAACTTCTTCCCAAGCTCCTGGAGATCTTGCTATACCTCTCCCACCCGAGCATCTCACTTTTCGCGCTCGGTGCGCTCCGTAGCCGCCTTGGCATCGGCCGCGAACATCACTTTCTTTAGGGCCGCCACTTCGGTCATGGTCCCTATTAAAAATCATGATGCTTTTTGTTAGCATCATCAATTTTTCTCCTGTATATGAAACACGAACGGGGTTTCACTTACCTTTGTTCTCCTCGAGCTGCTTCTTCATGAGGCCAAGTTCTTCTTCGACCTGCCCCAGGTCGCTCTTGAGTCCGGCAACCTCAGCTGTGCGCGCAGCGGCGGTCAGCAGCAATGCCTGCTTGTTAACATAGACAAGTACTATTAGATTCCTGTGGTTTTTTAGTTGACCCTCCGTTTGGCTTTTCCTTCCAAACACCAAAAGGAGTATCAGGGGATACTGTCTGTCGGGTGATATTTCCTCACACTTTTTTCATTACTTACCTCAAAGCCTGTTAACAGGCTGGTGCAGGCTTCGGTCAATCCTCTCTTGGCGAACCAAACCTTCTCAATTACCGTACTCATAAGAGTACGGTGCTCATCGTCGATGGAAGCGCCTCGAAGCACTTCCAACAAATTATGCGATGCTTCCGGCTGGGCGGAGGTCGTTGGCACGGCCGGCTCGCCCTCCTTTGCCAGGGGCTGCCTACTGGAATCCAGAACCTTTGGATGCTCCGGCGTAGTAACCGGCTGGGAGCCAGACTTGTCGTGGCTCTCATCAGCATAATCCATGGGGGTCTTACCCTCCATGTGTCCGGCGCCTTGGATTTTGCCTTGGGGGACCTCCAGAACGACCGCCCCCTGCTCTGGTATCCTTTGGGATAGCACCTCGGTGTCATCCGCGGGTCGTGGGGAGGTGGCCGTCGGGAGTGAATCGCTGACCATCTTTGACTCACTCAAGGATCCCTCCGAAGAGGATACCCCGAGGTTGGACCCGACCGGACTGCATATACGAGTTCGGCGTTATTACGAACCATGAAGGCAGAGCCGCCCGAAAAATATAACAGAGTATGGATACTTACGACCTCGCCCGGGGCTTACCCCTGGGAAGCCACTCCTCCTTGCTGTAGGCGGCGGTAGTGGAGTGGTCCGGACGGGACGCCTTTCCCTTCTTCGGCGTCCCAGCCTCCCCCGACGGGGCGGCCTTCCTTTTCTTCTTCTCCCTAGTGCGTGGAGGGGGCATTTCCTCATGTTTCCCCCCGTCTCCGTGGGGGGAATCTTCCTCGTCATCCTCGGGTGACGAGTCTATCATGGCCCTATGCGGGAGACCTTTTTTGGTCCCCGCGGCCGCCTTCTTGGACCCTTTGCACCCCTCAGTTGGGGCGGCCTTCCTCTTTCTCTCCTCCCCTTTGTGGGAGGAGTGCGCCTCGTCATCTTCTGGCGAGGCGTCTGGTGCGGCCTCGCGCCGGAGACCCTTCCTGGTCCCCGTGGCCTTCTTTTCGGCCTTTTTCTCCGGCACCTTGTAAGGCGCCAGAACCAGCATCTCCGTCAGGAGTGCGTGTACTGGATACTCAGGTAGCAGAGCCGGACAGTCAATCTTCTCCTCCATCTCCACCCAATTCTGTTTGGTCAGCATGGTGACTTAAAAATCCTCCCACGAATGCACCGGGAAAGGAACATCTTGTGATAGTCAGAGGACTTACCGGATTGGCAAGGCGCTTTGCGCTGAGTCCACGGTCCTCGGAAAGGGGGGGTGGAACTTCGCTGGTCTTAAATAATACCTTCCAGACGTCTTTGTGCGTCGTGTCAAAGAGTTCCAACAGCATCTGGTGTTTGGTCGGATCAAACTCCCACATATCGAATGCCCGTCTTTGACACGGGAGAATCAGGCGAACGAGCATGACCTGGACCACGTTGATGATGTCTACTACACAACCTTCTTCTTGTAGACGTTGTTGGGCCTGCAAGTGCACAGGTTTGTAGGACAGTAGCAAATTTCCCTCAAGTTGATGACGTAAGGTTTATCAATCCATGGGAGGCGTAGGATGAAGATGGTCTCTCTCAAACAACTATGCAACCAAATAACAAAGAGTCTCTTGTGTCCCCAACACACCAAACACTACTAGGGAAAAGGCTAGCAGCAGCGCGGGTTTTAGGTGTATCAGTAGCGCGGGTAGCGGCGCTACTAATAAGGCGCTACATCTAACACATAGCAGTAGCGCGGCGCTACTAATAAGGCGCTACTACTATCGCGGCGCTGCTGCTAACTTTTATACACTCGCTACTGCTAATTTAAGAAGTTTTTTGTGTTTTTTTCGGCATATTTGTTTTGTATTTGAACAGGCTTTATAGAAGAATCTTTAGCACATAGAAATGTCATCATGATACACATACAAATGCCTGCGAGACCACAAATGTAATTGTAGCATATACATACAAATAGTCTCATCATAATCATCATCCAACACAAAGTGGTATCTTGTCATCATCTCGAAAATAGCGATACATGCAAGTCTCAAATACTTGCAACTACAACAACGTCATCCATCTAAACAAAGGTATACGCAAGAAGAGCTATCACTATGAGTGAGAGCGGAACTATGCAGTACATGAGGTGGCGGTTACGAGTCCTCTCTCGCGCTAGCGTGAACCTCAAGTAACTAGCTTCTCCTTCTTGTCTGCTTTTGAAGCCTTTATGGCTGGCGCCCGTGAACCCATTCACTTGCGCCTGACACTCATTCCACTTGTTGTACACCCCCAGAACCTCCCTTTGTACACGACATAGCAATTCCATCTCTCCATCAAGAAACTAGGTACCTATTAGAGATGCATGCTCATGAAGAGGATGTACAATCATATATATGCAACAAAATATACTAGAGCAACACCGAAAAAGAAAGGGTTAGCAAGTAGATGCAACATACAGTACGCAAATTAATTAACTAGAGGTACGCAGGTCATCGTACGCAAACTAACAAAGTAGCGTCACGCAAGTTCGGCAGGGACCATGGACATCACAAAGTTTCATCGCTACAAAAAGTATACAAGTTCAACCGACACATATCATCATCATCGGCATCATAAATCACTAGAAGTTCCATCCTTCCATATCATCGAGGATGAACCCTAGCTTCTTGAACAGCTTGAGGTCTAGACGTTGCATGCCTATGTGAGTTCGGACGTCAGCTCACGATATAGGGCCATTGTGGAACATCCCCTTCTCATCGACGACCTCTTTCATGATGATCGTCGCAATGTCACTTTGGATGCGAAAGAAGTCATCTCTAAGTTTATAATCCGCTTCTCCATGAGATTCTAGACACTTGTGGAGATGATCATCATTTCTGCTTCTTATGCGAAGCTTTTGGTGATCCGTGTTAAACTAAATCATGAGATGGACGATGTAGAATCCATCCTTCTTGCTTTGTTTTGGGACATGGATGCAGGAGAAGTTAGTTTTATGCACGACACCCATCTTCTAGTTCCTTTGTTTCCTTATCTGCACGTGTCCACATCTATAGCTAAAGCCTTGGAGAGCATCATCTAGAATATTCATTATGTGGGTGTAGTCTTTTATCTCGTAGTCTCTGGAAGGGTCAAAATACACGGCGTGGGAGACTTGCGGGTAAAGAATGATAAGGACGGCGCGTCCGTTGCTGCTGGGAAAAGACACCTCAAATTATTCCCCATATGAGAGAGAAGGAATGATTGAAATGTACGAAAGGGTTGTCCGGAACTGATTTACTTTGGATGATAAGGCACGAGGACAATTTCCCGGTCCTTATTCTGTACCATGAAGTTTTGGAGGTACTCCCTAGCAGTTTCACGCTCAAAGTCGCCGAGACTCAAGAAATACTCATGCATGTAGTACAGATCTGCCACACAGATTTGCGAGACTTCTTCACTCTTCATGACGGAGCTCATATGTAGCGCAAAAAGGTGAACGATTGTAAAATCGAGCCGCCTTGTTAGAAACATCTCAAAGATATGGTCAAACCGCAAGAAGAACACCTCCGCAGGCCGTGTCTCGACGTAGCACTTCCCCTCAGGCACACGAGCCGCGTATGTCGGATATCCTGGATCCTTTGAGGCTAGTAGGCTTTTCTCAGTCGAAAGCACATGGTCGTGCAGTCTCCTGAGATCACCTGATAGTGCCTCCAGCGGTTTCGGCGGTAGCATCGGCTCGCCTGTGAGATGGAACATGACCGCACCTTTCACAGGTACACGCTCTTTAGAATGCATCGTCTGGCTGCTATGTGCTCTAGCTTGTTTGGAGGCAGTTATCTTCCCCGACCTCTTCCTCTCCTTTTTCTTGGGCACACCTTCCAGACCCTTCCTTAACCCCTGCCCCAGTGTTCCCGGGCTAAGTACTGTACGACCCTCGTGCCCGGCTAGTTGAGCCTGTGTTGAGGCGGCATCTTCAGGCATGTCCTGTGAGGATTTCATGAAGAGAGAATTTTTGCAATCCCTGCTATGACCCTGCCTGGGCATATCATCCATATCCTCATTAGCAAGCTGATAGCTCGATTCGTCATATAGTTGACTCATCATATCTATGTCACAGTCATACGCGTTTGTATTGATGTAATCCATAGGGCCGACCTCCTTCTCATCATCCATTCTCTATTCTATAGGAGAAATTACATCAGCCAATACTATTGCACCCCCTTCATCATATCGTCCGCTACTCTCACCCAGCACTACAGGAGCTGGTAATTGCGTAGGCGGGGTGGTGGTCTCCGCACATGCTTGTTGATGTGTGGTTATTGGTGTGCTCTCGGCCGGCTCCAAACGAATAAGATTCTTCGGCTATAGCAGCACCCAACCCTTGCAGCTTCCAATCCGCGGCGGGGTCTCATCGTCCGCTCCCACATGCTGTACTGGAGGAGGCAAATCCTTGTGCCCTGATTTCACACTGGTCAAGCTAACCCTGAAGTGCCGAGCGGGGATCGGCTGGTTGTGGAACGTGGGTTGCGAGGGGTCCATTATCATTCCCTTTCCCACGTCCACCTTCTCGCCTTTGATCAAGTAGAGTATGGTGCACGGGGTTTCTTTCTCCTGCAAACACATATGTCTGTGGCGTAAAACAACCGAAAGGCAACAAAAATGGAATATTATATATATATATGTTGGTGCAACATGTAATTACCGTGACGACGTCGAGCTCAGCCAAAGACGAAGGCCCACCTAGCACGCCTGAGACTGAGGACGGGCCGCTATGAGCGGGAGCGGCTGCGAGAGGAGGCCCGGTTGCGTGAGCAAGTGATGGTGCGATGGTGTTGTTGTTCATGGAGTTGCTCCCGACGAAACTGGGCAACGGGAAATCATGTACCGTCTTGTCTGGATTTTCCTTCGTCCATTTGATGATAACTGGAACCAAGTTAGTAGTGAAATCATTTCTGCAGGCAGTGACAGCTGCATTGACTGCCTGCTGTAGCAACTCATATTTGTTCTTGGCTGCTTTTTCACGTCCTCAGCAACTTTTTTCTCGACCACAAGCTTCACCTTCGCGGCGATGTCCGCCTGACTAAACTTCTTTTTCTGCTTCTTGGCCTCTAGGCCCTCGTCGTTAAACACCTTCCACATGGCGCAGTCTCCAACGCCGTCCACACGACCATATTGCGGTCGCTGGCCCAAAGGGAGTCCCTTAAGTTCGTTCAAGGCCCGGTTGAGAGGGGTGTCCCACTTGGGCCTCATCGGAGAAGTAGGTCTTTCGGCTGCAAGCCGGTGTTGCTTCTCCAATAGTCTAATCAATTTCCTCGTGATCTTGTCAGTGTAAAAAACATTTTTCTCCTTGTCCCACTTGTAGCGGGCCCTGATGAAGTCACGCTCCAAGGGGTTGGTGGACTTCGCGAAGGGGTCTGGGAGACCCGCGGCTTCACGTTCCGCCTCCTCCTTATCCCATATGGGCCTTTTACCGAGGTAGTCACGGCTTCCGAGGAGATGCTTCCCCGTGTTCCTTTGCTGAAGGCTCTTGAATTTCGCAGCCTTAGCCTTGGCTACCTCGGTAGCGCAAGTGTCCTTGAACTTTTCGAACTCCTCTTCCGTAAGTGTCGGATTTTCCTCCAGAATCCTGGACAAGGGTTCATCAGCCTCAATAGCTCGTTTCACCCTCCCTTTCCAGGAGGCCAAATCATTTCTAAACATGCCCATGGCGTGATTGTTAATCCTTTTCATCTTTGGATCATCCCACGGTTGTTCTATGTTATCATCCCGGTCGGGGAACTTGAATCTCTTGTGCAACTTCGTTAGGAGCAACTGCGTCAAATGTTCTTTACTCCTTCATTCATCATCGTTGATGCTTGTGTATTCCCGTAGGATGCATCCTACTTGGTTCCCAGAGCACTTGCGAGGTTCTTCCGGCTCTAACGGCTCAAACTTGCCAAGTGCCATCTTTGTGATCACAAGTCGTCCAATCCCTAGTTTGATAGGTTTTCGTATCCTCTACTTCTTATGCTTCCTCTTTTCAGTAGCAGCATTGGGGCCGGTACCTTCCCACCGGTATCTTCCCCGCTGGTACCTTCCCCGCCGGTACCTTCCCCACCAGTCTCGGTGCCGGCGCCGTCGGTGTCGATATCGGCATTAGTACCATCATCAAGGTCGACCTGCAAACCTTGCTTAGCAGTCAAATAGTCGAGGTACTCTTGTTCACCCTCATAATCCATCTCGTTTGCATCTTGGTCAGAAGGCCCAGTTTCTTCGTTGTTCGACATGTTTCCTATGATTAAGTGTCCTCATTTATTTCTAAAAGTATGAATAAATGAGAAATGACATAAAAAGAAATCTATGTGCCAGCACTCGATATGCCAACTATGTAGCACAAATCATGCCTTTATTCACGGGAAATTTCGGCATGACCTTTGCTAAAAAATGGGCATATCGAGTGCCTGAAATTCACCAGAATGGAAATGAATCAACATTCCGGCGTAACATAGGCCACTCGGATCATTTTCCAAACATGACATATCCACATATCACATGTCCAGTTCAAATTTGCATATAAATTCAGCTAATTTTGAAACCTAGCTAAATTCATAACTAAATAGATAACCTAATTAACATACTACTCTAACTAAAACCTAAGTAAATTAACCGAAGAACCCTATCAGAGAGAGAGAGAGAGTGGGAGGGGAGGTTTACAGAGGGTGCAGGGGCGAGGAGGCAGGCCCGACGACGGCCGAGGTTGGGAGGGGAGGAAGCAGAGGAGGGAGGCGAGGGCCAACGGGTCGGGGGCGAGCGCGCCGGGGTCGGGGGCGAGCGCCGGCGCCGGGGT
>NC_057795.1:563438571-563443099 GCF_018294505.1 Triticum aestivum | reverse complement strand
GGGGTCGGGGGCGAGCGCCAGCGCCGGGGTCAGGGTCAGGGGCGAGGGCCGGGTCGGGGGCAAGCGACGGGGGAAGAGAGAGTGGGGATTTGGGGGGAAAGGCAGGATGAAGCAGGGATAGTGAGAATTTTGGGTTAAGTGGACGTAGCAGCAGCGCGTTTGGCCAAAATGCACTGCTAATACCTTCAGTAGCTGCAGCGATTTGTAGGAAAACCGCCGCTACTATCTTCAGTAGATGTAGCAGTTTATACGAAACGCGCTACTACTACCTTCCAGTTTTCCTCTTTCTTTTCCTTTATTTTCTCCCACTTTTATTTCCAGAGAGTAGTGAACGAAGGGAGGGCGATATATATTGCATCATCTGATGGTTAAATATGTATGCAAAATAGGAACATATATATTACATCATTGGACCCATGCATAATAATGGTTAAGTGTGTATACAAAATAGGAACATATATATATATATATATATATATATATATATATATATTACATCATTTGACCGATAACATACAGTTCCTCAACGCTAAAGTTTTCGTTTTTGAGTCAGCTTCTTTCCCTTCTTATTCGTCGAAGAATAATTGAGCCCCTCATTGTGACTTTGCCTTTTCCATGGAGTACGATTTTTCTTAGGTAATGTTGTATTGATTCTTCTTTTGACGTATACTTCATCATCGTCGTCATCTTGCCTCATTGGGTTGTCGTACTGATCATAGTCTTCCTCGTTGGCGACTCCATCCATTCCAATGATGTTCCTTTTGCCTCTCCTCAAGACAACAGGACTGGGATTGCATGGGTCGGTTATGAAGAAGCATTGTGTCACGTGCTTAGCGTGTACCCATGCCTCGTTTTTTGCGATAGCATTCATGGTAGCGCTCTTGGTGTCGGGTATAATCATGGTAGTGAAAATCCGGTTTTCTCTTTCGACATTCTTTGCCCATCTGACACGGAACATCGTCGTGTTGTGCAGTCCAGAGTAGTCAAGCTCCCAGATCTCCTCGACCCTTCCATAAAATCGTTCAGTTGTGCCGTTGTTGCTGCCGGTCATGCATTCCATCGTCACCCCTAAGTTCTGATCATCACTGTCCAATCTTTGGCCTCCGTGTAGAACGTGTATCCGTTGATATCATATGCCTGATAGGTTATGAGGTTGGGCAAGGGGCCATGTGCTAAGGCGTATATGAGCAATCCGTCCTTAGAGCCCTCCTCCGGGGGATTAGCAATAATATGCTCTTTGAACCAATGCAAGAAAGTGGAGTTGTGCTCTCTAGTAACTTCGGCGTTCGTCATGCATACCTCCCGGTCACGATACTTCTTTGCGATAATTTCTTTGTGCAGTGCCACGAAAGGATCTACCTCGTCTAGGTGTTGTAGTACTACCAAGTTTGCAAGTCGCTGCGTCGATCTGAGTATGCCACGTGCAGTTCCCTGCGACCGTTGCAGTGACCATCTCCTTCGTGCCTCCCATCGTGCTTGTTAATGGGCAAACCAATACTAACACCAGGCGGCTAGTCTGCGCCATATAGAAAATTCTCACAGAAAGATATGCACTCTTTTGTCAAATAGCCCTGGACGATGCTTCCATCCGGACGGGACATGTTACGAACGAATCATTTGATGATCCCATTCACCCTCTCAAACGGCATCATGTTGTGCAGGAATGACGGCCCCAGGTCTATTATGTGATCCACAATATGGACACAAAGATGCACCATCATGTCAAAGAACGCGGGTGGGAAGTACATCTCAAGCTCATTCAGTATCACAACGATCTCTTCCTGTAGCCTTCGGAGCTGCTTCACACTGATCGACTTTCGAGAGATGACGTCGAAAAAGTTGCGGAGACCAATAAGAGTGTCACGGACGTGCTTGTCCGTTATCCCTCTAAGAGCAACAGGTAGTATCTTTGTCATCAACACATGACAGTCATGAGACTTCATCCAGCTAAACCTTTTCTTGTCCATGTCTAGAGATCTGCTTATCTTGCCATAGTAACCGGAACTAACTTTGACTCCGGTAAGGCACTTAAAGAAGGCATTGATATCAGCCTGACTTAAGGTGAAGCAAGAAGGGGTGCAATAATCCTCTTTCTTTATTTTCTTGCCCTTCTTCTCCTGTGCCTCTGTCTCCGTCTCTGTCTGGTCTGACATTTTACGGGGCGGCATGTGCAGATCTTCCCTGATTTTCAAATCTTGCAAGTCTTTTCTTGCCTTCGGCCCATCCTTGGTCTTATCCGGCATGTTCATCAGTGTTGCGAGCAAGCTCTCAAGGACATTCTTACAGATATGCATTTGATCAAGGCAATGAGGTGTATCGACTTTGTGCCAGTACTCCAAGTCCTAGGACACAGACCTCGTCTTCCATACCTTCAACAGCGGGTACGGCGCCTTTCTCATTGTCTTTCCTGGCGCGGGGCACTCCTTCCAGTTTTTCAACAGTGCTCCGCTTACGTGGAGATCCTCGATGCTCAGCACGACCATTGAATAGATCTCCACGGTTTCTCCATGGGTCGTCCTGTTCAAGCCATCTTCGATGCCCCATGTACATGATTTTCCCAGACCCGCCATCTTTCCTTGACGTTAGCTGCTGAGACGTCGTATCATCCATGCACCGCGTGCATCCACAATATCCATGGCACACCTGGCCTGCCACATATCCGTAATCGAGATAGTCCTGCACTGTCGTGATCAGCGTGGCTCTCATGTTGAAATACTCGCCTTTGCTGACGTCGCATGTCTTGTCTGGTGTTTTCCACAATGTGTCTAACTCCTCTTGAAGTAGCCCCAGATAGAAATTAATATTGTTTCCTGGTTTTTTCGGCGCTTGAATAAGCATGCTCATGTGAATGTACTTCGATTTCATGCACAACTAGGGGGAGGTTGTACATCCATACAAACACGGGCCATGTGCTATGGTTGGTGTTCTGGTTGCCAAACGGATTCATGCCATCGGTACACGTGCCGAGCACGATGTTCCTTGCATCACATTCAAAATACCGATAGAAGCTGTTCAACGCTCTCCACTGGCCTCCATCCTTCACGTGTCTTAGCTTTGGATCATCTCCATTGTCGGGCTTCTTCCTCTCCGCGTGCCAGCGCATTAGCTTTGCTTCCTTGGGATCTACCAAATACCTCTGGAGACAAGGAGTGATCGGTAAGTACCATACAACTTTTTGGGGACATTTCTTCCCTGCCTTCTTGTATCGAGAAGCATTGCACACCGAACAGCTTGTTTTTTCCGCGTGCTCCTTCCGATAAATTATGCAATCATTGATGCATGCATGGTATCTAACATGTGGCAGATCAAGAGGGCACACGATCTTCTTGGCCTCATCAACACTAGTAGGACATAGATTACCCGCGGGAAGAACATCCTTTAGGTACTTCAGATGCTCATCGAGGCTAGTGTCGGTCCATTTGTTTTTAGCCTTCGTCTTCAGGAGTTGGAGCGTGAACCTCAAGCGGGTGACCTCAGGATTGCCACCATCATACAATGGAGTGTTCGAGTCTACCACCAGTTGCTCCAGCTTAGCCTCCTCTCTAGAAGCAGCTCTCTCAGTACTCGTCTCCTTGCGAAGCAATGCTTGAAGATGAGGGTCCCGCATGATTGAACTTAGTACCGACGAACTCTGCTGCATGGAGTCCATGTCGTTCTCTCCGCCGCCATGTCCGGCCCCTTCTCCTCCGCCATGTCCGGCGCCTTCTCTGCCGCCATGTCCGGCCTCTTCCCCGCCGCCATTATCGATCATATCTTCGTCTTGCCCCGTGTCATCATTGCCTGCCCCGTCGGCATCCTCAACATCGTCATCCTCATCTTCAGTTATCCACCGAGTATAGCCATCCATGAAACCAGTCATGAGCAGATGCGCTTCGACACGACCATCGTCATAGGGGGCGAGCCAAACTAATCCTTTGCATTTTCGACACGGACATAAAACCTCTGTCCGGTTACTTTCTTTCATGTCCTGCACCGCCGACCGCAACCACCTGTCCACCATCGTTCCACTGACCATCATCAACTCTGCACGGTAATAATAAACAAACTGATTATAAAAATGTGTGTATGCAAAAAAGTCATACAAAAATTTGGCATGACCTTCCCTAAAAATAGGACATATATGGATCTAGAGTTTGCCCGGAATTCGCTGAAACAGAAATAAATCGACATTTTGGCAAAACATAGGCAACTCAAAAGCACAATTTGGCGTCAACTCATGCCACACACACAATTTCCACAAACATATCACACACACATAACCATATTTCCATTTTGCAAAAGCATGAAATTTTCATCACCTATCTCGAGATCGAGCACACGGTGGAGATGATGTTGTAGGGAGATCAAAAGTGCACAAAGCTCTTCTTGACAAACATAGATCTAGTTAGGGGGCAAATTGGTCACTTAACTAAATCCTACATCTACCTAGCTACCTAATTTGGGAGGAGACAACTTCAACTAGTGGAGGGGAAGGAAAAAGAGAAAGGAGATGCATTAATGGAGGTGGTGTAGTTAGGTAGGAGTAATG
>NC_057795.1:563423973-563438322 GCF_018294505.1 Triticum aestivum | reverse complement strand
TAATGAAGAGAGAGAAAGGTAGATAGAAGAGAGAGAGTAATGGGGGAGAAGTATTGTGGAAGAAGAAGAGTGAGAGTGGGAGCATGTGGGAGGTAGGGGGAAGGGAAGAGAGGAGGGGGGAGGGGGGACGGTGGGGAAAAGGTGGTGGGTTGGTGCGGATTAGCAGTAGCGCGGGACAGAAAACGCGCTGCTGATAAGGAAGTAGCAGCAGCGCGCTTTCGTCAGAAGCGGTACTGCTAACCGGGACAAAAATGTGTCCAATTTGAAAATTAACAGCAGCGACCTCAGAAAAACCGCGCTACTACTACAGCTTTAGCAGTAGCGCAGCTAGCGATACTGCGCTGCTACTAAATGGAGGTGAGGGGGCACAGTCGGTCGATATTTGTAGCAGTGCGTGTTACACAGAGCGCGCTACTGCTAAACACTTGTCAGTAGCGGGTTTTCCACACCCGCGCTACTGCTAATTAGCAGCCGCGCTCCTTTTTGAGCCGCGCTGCTGCTAAGATTCTGTGTATAGGGTTTTCCCTGGTAGTGCAATACAATGGAAAATTGTATAGGTGCACTAGTTTGGCGAAGAGATGGTGATACAAGTGCAATATGGATGATACATATAGGTTTTTGTAATCTGAAATAATAAAAACAGCAAGGTAACTAATGATAAAAGTGAGCATAAACGGTATTGCAATGGTAGGAAACAAGGCCTAGGGTTCATACTTTCACTAGTGCAAGTTCTCTCAACAATAATAACATAGATAGATCATATAACAATCCCTCAACATGCAACAAAGAGTCACTCCAAAGCCACTAAATAGCGGAGAACAAACGAAGAGATTATGGTAGGGTACGAAACCACCTCAAAGTTATTCTTTCGGATCAATCTATTCAAGAGTTTGTACTAGAATAACACCTTAAGACACAAATCAACCAAAACCCTAATGTCACCTAGATACTCCATTGTCACCTCAAGTATCCGTGGGCATGATTATACGATTTGCATCACACAATCTCAGATTCATCTATTCAACCAACACAAAGTACTTCAATGAGTGCCCCAAAGTTTCTACCGAAGAGTCAAGAATGTGTGCCAACCCCTATGCATAGGTTCATGGGCGGAACCCACAAGTTGGTCACCAAAACATACATCAAGTGGCACATGATATCCCATTGTCACCATAGATAAGCACGGCAAGACATACATCAAGTTTTCTCATAAAAGACTCAATCCAATAAGATAACTTCAAAGGGGAAAACTCAATTCATCACAAGGGTGTAGAGGGGGAGAAACATCATAAGATCCAACTATAATAGCAAAGCTCGGGATACGTCAAGATCGTGCCATATAGGCAACACGAGAGAGAACACGAGAGAGAGAGATCAAACTCATAGCTACTGGTACATACCCTCAGCCTCGAGGGTGAACTACTCCCTCCTCGTCATGGAGATCGCCGGGATGATGAAGATGGCCACCGGTGAAGGATCCCCCTCCGGCAGGGTGCTGGGAAGGGCTCCCGAGAGGTTTTTGGTGGCTACAGAGGCTTGCGGTGGCGGAACTCCCGATCTATCTTGATATTCGATGTTTTTAGGGTACGTAGGCTTATATAGGTGAAAGAAGTCGGTCGGGAGGTGCTGGAGGGGCCCACGAGACAGGGGGGCGCGCCCAGTAGGGGGGGGGGGCGCCCTCCTATCTCGTGGCCTCCTCGAGGCTTTTCTATCGTGAACTCCAAGTGTCCTGGGTGATATTCTTCCCAAAAATAACGTTGCCGAAGGTTTCATTCCGTTTGGACTCCGTTCGATACTCCTTTTCTTCGAAATACTGAAACAGGCAATAGAAAGACAATATGGGTTGGGCCTCTGGTTAATAGGTTAGTCCCAAAAGTAATATAAAAGTGTATAATAAAGCCCATAATCCTTCAAAACAGATAATATAATAGCATGGAACAATCAAAAATTACAGATACGTTGGAGACGTATCAAGCATCCCCAAGCTTAATTCCTGCTCGTCCTCGAGTAGGTAAATGATAAAAATAGAATTCTTGATGTGGAATGCTACCTAGCATAATTCTCAATGTAATTTTATTTATTGTGGCATGAATGTTCAGATCCAAGTGATTCAAAATAAAAGTTCATGTTGATAAAAGAAATAGTAACACTTCAAGCATACTAATCAATGCAATCATGTCTTCTCAAAATAACACGGCCAAAGAAAGTTCATCCATACAAAATCATATAGTTAGGCTATGCTTCATTTTCGTCACACAAAGATGTTCCCAACTTCCATACCCCTGATGACAAGCCAAGCAATTGTTTAATACTTAAATAATCTCAAACTTTTTCAACCTTAACGCAATACATGAGCATGAGCCATGGATATAGCACTATGGGTGGAATAGAATAAAATGATGGGGATTGTGTGGAGAAGACAAAAAAGGAGGAAGTCTCATATTGAAGAGGATAATCAACGGGCTACGGAGATGGCCATCAATTGAAGTCAACATGAGGAGTAGGGATTGCCATGCAACGGATGCACTAGAGCTATAAATAAATTCTCAACAAAAGAAAACTAGTGAGTGTGCATCCAACTTGCTTGCTCACAAAGACCTAGGGCATTTGAGGAAGCCCATCGTGTGAATATACAAGCCAAGTTCTATAATGAAAAATTCCCACTAGTATGAAAAAGACAACTTATGAGACTCTCTACATGAAAAACATGGTGCTACATTGAAGCACAATATATGAGACTCACTACATAAAGAACAAAGTGCTACTTTGAAGCACAAGTGTGGAAAAAGAGATAGTAGCATTGCCCTTTTTATTTATTTTCTTTTTTTCTTTTCTTTTTCTTTTTTTCCTTTTTCTTTTTTTGGGCCTTTTTTTAGCTTTCTTCTTTTTTTTCCTTTTTTTGTTTGGGCAATGCTCTAATAATGATGATCATCACACTTCTATTGATTGCAACATATGAATTACAACTCGAAACTAGAACAAGATATGACTCTATATGAATGCCTCCGGCGGTGTACCAGGATGATGCAATGAATCAAGAGTGACATGTATGAAAAATAATGCATGGTGTCTTTGCCACAAATACGATGTCAACTACATGATCATGCAATGGCAATATGACAAAATTAATGTATGTCATGATGATAAACGAAACGGTGGAAAGTTGCATGGCAATATATCTCGGAATGGCTATGGAAATGCCATAAATAGGTAGGTATGGTGGCTGTTTTGGGGAAGATATAAGGAGGTTTATGTGTGATAGAGCGTATCGTATCACGGGGTTTGGATGCACCGGCAAAGTTTGCACTAACTCTCAAGGTGAGAACGGGCAATGCATGGTACCGAAGAGGCTAGCAATGGTGGAAAGGTAAAAGTGCGTATAATCCATGGACTCAACATTAGTCAAAAGAACTTATATACTTATTGCAAAAATTTAGAAGTCATCAAAAACCAAGCACTACGCGCATGCTCCTAGGGGGATAGATTGGTAGGAAAAGACCATTGCTCGTCCCCGACCGCCACTCATAAGGATGCACAAGACAGGTACACTTCATGTTTCAAATTTGTTATACAACTTTAACCATACGTGCCTGCTACAGGACTTGCTAACTTCAACACAAGCATTCTTTAAATTCATAATCACCCAACTAGCATGACTTTAATATCAGTACCTCCATATCTCAAAACAATTATCAAGTATAAAATTGATCATGGCATCCAATTCACCTCCTATGATAGTTTTCATTCAAATAGCCATGCTGTTTAAGACTCTCAAAATAATATAAGTGAAGCATGAGAGTTCATTAATTTCTACAAAATAAAACACCGCCATGCTCTAAAAGATATAAGTGAAGCACTAGAGCAAACTTCAAACTACTCCAACAAGGTATAAGTGAAGATCAATGAGTAGCTAAATAATTATGCAACTATGCGAAGACTCTCTCTCAATAAAGAATTTCAGATCTTGGTATAGTATTCAAGCAGCAAGAAAAACAAAATAAAATGACATTTCAAGGATAGCACAACTCATGTGAAGAAGCAAAGACTTAGGCTCAACCGATACTAACCGATAGTTGTTGAAGAAGAAAGGTGGGATGCCTACCGGGGCATCCCCAAGCTTAGATGCTTGAGACTTCTTGAAATATTATCTTGGGGTTCCTTGGGCATCCCCAAGCTTGAGCTTTTATGTCTCCTTAATTCCTCTCCTATCACGGTTTCTCTTTTTATCAAAAGCTTCATTCACAACAAACTCAACAAGAACTCGTGAGATAGGTTAGTATAAACCAAATCAAAACCTTATCATTTTCTATTGTAACAAATCACAAAAATTATTATTCAACATTTCATACTAAATGTCTCTGCATATTTAACACTCCTATACTCAAATAGAATCATTAAACAAGCAAACATATGCAAACGATGCAAACATAACAGCAATCTGCCAAAACAGTACAATATGTAAAGAATGCAAGAGTATCAATACTTAACTGACTCCCAAAATTATGAGATAAAATTACCACTGTAATAAATTTATCATAGCTCAATATTCAAAAGGATTCAAAATTATACCATTCTCTGACTTTTCTAGGGAATTTTTGCAACAGCGGTAAACTTTCTGTTTTCAAACAGCAACATGTATACTAGCAAAATAAGCATGTCAAAGGCTATCCTTGACATTTTTATTGAAACTAAAGATTCAAAACAATGTTCTAACTAACAGCAAGCAAAAACTAAAAAAATAAAATGATGCTCCAAGCAAAACACATATCATGTGGCGAATAAAAATATAGCTCCAAGTAAAGTTACCGATGAACGAAGACGAAAGAGGGGATGCCTTCCGGGGCATCCCCAAGCTTAGGCTCTTGGTTGTCCTTGGATATTACCTTGGGGTGCCTTGTGCATCCCCAAGCTTAGTCTCTTGCCACTCCTTATTCCATAGTCCATCGAATCTTTTACCCAAAACTTGAAAACTTCAACCACACAAAACTCAAAACAAAACTCGTAAGCTCCATTAATATATGAAAATAAAACCACCACCGAGGTACTGTAATGAACTCATTATTTATTCATATTGGTGTTAAACCTAATGTATTCCAACTTATCTATGGTTCATACCCTTACATACTAGCCATAGATTCATCAAAATAAGCAAACACCACAATGAAAAGAGAATCTGTGAAAAACCGAACAGTCTGTAGTAATCTGTAACAAACGTATACATATGGAACCCCAAAAATTTAGAAATAAATTTTTGGACCTGAGGAGTTTGTATATTAATAATCTGCAAAAATAATCAACCTAAAATCTCTCTCCAGTAAAAAATGACAGCCATTCTCGTGAGCGCTAAAGTTTCTGTTTTTTACAGCAAGATCACAAAGACTTCACCCAAGTCTTCCCAAAGGTCCTACTTGGCACTTTATTGAAACAAAAGCTATAAAACATGATTACTACAGTAGAATAATGATGTGTACACACAAAAACAGTAAGGTTAAATATTGGGTTGTCTCCCAACAAGCGTTTTTCTTTAATGCCTTTCTAGCTAGGCATGATGATGGCAATGATGCTCACATAAAGGATAAGAATTGAAATATAAGGAGAGCATCATGAAGAATATGACTAGCACATTTAAGTCTAACCCACTTCCTATGCATAGGGATTTTGTGAGAAAATAACTTATGGGAACGATAATCAATTAGCATAGGAAGTTAAAACAAGCATAGCTTCAAGAATTTCAACACATAGAGAGGAAACATAGCATTATTGCATTTCCTACAAGCATATGTTCCTCCCTCATAATAATTTTCAGTAGAATCATGAATGAATTCAACAATATAACCAGCACCTAAACCATTATTTTCATGATCTACTTGCATAGAAATTTTACTACTCTCCACATAAGCAAAATTCTTCTCATGAATAATAGTGGGAGCAAACTCAACAAAATAATTATCATGTGAGGCATAATCCAATTGAAAACAAAAATCATGATGACAAGTTTCATGGTTTTCATTATTCTTAATAGCATACAAGTCATCACAATAATCATCATAGATAGTAACTTTGTTCTCATAATCAATTGGAACCTCTTCCGAAATAGTGGAATCATCACTAAATAAAGTTAACACTCTTCCAAATCCACTTTCATATTCATCATAATAAGATTCAGTATCCTCCAAAATAGTGGGATCAATACTAACTAAAGTTGACACTCTTCCAAACCCACTTTCATCAATATAATCATCATAAATAGGAGGCATGCTTTCATCATAATAAATATTCTCATCAAAACTTGGGGGACAAAAAATATCATCTTCATCAAACATAGCATCCCCAAGGTTGTAGCTTTGCATATCATTAGCATCATGGATATTCAAGGATTCATACTAACAACATTGCAATCATGCTCATCATTGAAAGATTTAGTGACAAACATTTTATAGACTTCTTCTTCTAGCACTTGAGCACAATTTTCCTTACCATCATACTCACGAAAGATATTAAAAAGATGAAGCGTATGAGACAAACTCAACTCCATTTTTTTAATTTTCTTTTATAAACTAAACTAGTGATAAAAGATGAAGCGTATGAAACAAAAAGATTCGATTGCAAGATCTAAAGATATACCTTCAAGCACTCACCTCCCCGGCAACGGTGCCAGAAAAGAGCTTAGTTGACGGGGTGTGAGTGCCGTTTACCTTGCCTCCCCGGCAACTGCGCTAGAAAAGAGGTTGATGTCTACTACACAAACTTCTTCTTGTAGACGTTGTTGGGCCTGCAAGTGCACAGGTTTGTAGGACAGTAGCAAATTTCCCTCAAGTGGATGACCTAAGGTTTATCAATCCGTGGGAGGCGTAGGATGAAGATGGTCTCTCTCAAACAACCCTGCAACCAAATAACAAAGAGCCTCTTGTGTCCCCAACATACCCAATACAATGGCAAATTGTATAGGTGCACTGGTTCGGCGAAGAGATGGTGATACAAGTGCAATATGGATGATAGATATAGGTTTTTGTAATCTTAAATAATAAAAACAGCAAGGTAACTAATGATAAAAGTGAGCGTAAACGGTATTGCAATGGTAGGAAACAAGGCCTAGGGTTCATACTTTCACCAGTGCAAGTTCTCTCAACAATAATAACATACATAGATCATATAACAATCCCTCAACATGCAACAAAGATTCAATCCAAAGCCACTAATAGTGAAGAACAAACAAAGAGATTATGGTAGGGTACGAAACCACCTCAAAGTTATTCTTTCGGATAAATCTATTCAAGAGTTCGTACTAGAATAACACCTTAAGACACAGATCAACTAAAACCCTAATGTCACCTAGATACTCCATTGTCACCTCAAGTACCCATGGGCATGATTATACGATATGCATCACACAATCTCAGATTCATCTATTCAACCAACACAAAGTACTTCAAAGAGTGCCCCAAAGTTTCTACCGGAGAGTCAAGAACGTGTGCCAACCCCTATGCATAGGTTCATGGGCGGAACACGCAAGTTGGTCACCAAAACATACATCAAGTGGCACATGATATCCCATTGTCACCACAGATAAGCACGAAACCACATACATCAAGTGTTCTCATAAAAGACTCAATCCGATAAGATAACTTCAAAGGGGAAAACTCAATTCATCACAAGAGAGTAGAGGGGAAGAAACATCATAAGATCCAACTATAATAGCAAATCTCGGGATACATCAAGATCGTGCAATAGAGGGAACACGAGAGAGAACACGAGAGAGAGAGATCAAACACATAGCTACTGGTACATACCCTCAGCCTCGAGGGTGAACTACTCCCTCCTCGTCATGGAGAGCACCGGGATGATGAAGATGGCCACCGGTGAAGGATCCCCCCTCCGGCAGGGTGCCGGGAAGGGCTCCCGAGAGGTTTTTGGTGGCTACAGAGGCTTGCGGTGGCGGAACTCCCGATCTATCTTGATATTCGATGTTTTTAGGGTACGTAGGCTTATATAGGCGAAAGAAGTCGGTCGGGAGGTGCTCGAGGGGCCTACGAGACAGGGGGCACACCCAGTAGGGGTGGGGGGGGGGGCGCCCTCCTATCTCGTGGCCTCCTCGAGGCTCTTCTGACGTGAACTCCAAGTCTCCTGGGTGATATTCTTCCCAAAAATAACGCTGCCGAAGGTTTCATTCCGTTTGGACTCCGTTTGATATTCCTTTTCTTCGAAATACTGAAACAGGCAATAAAATAGCAATATGGGCTGGGCCTTCGGTTAACATTTTAGTCCCAAAAGTAATATAAAAGTGTATAATAAAGCCCATAATCCTTCAAAACAGATAATATAATAGCATGGAACAATCAAAAATTATAGATACGTTGGAGACGTATCAGTTGACAAGATTGATCTTCTTGTCCCTCATACTTTTGATGCAGGTCTCGAGTCCGGTCAGCTCCGTGGGTTCACCCCAGGCCAGGCCCTTCTTTTCCCAAGAAGTGAGCCGCATAGGGATTCCGGATCTGAATTTGGGGGCCACCACCCAGTTGGCGTCGCGCGACTCGGTGATGTAGAACCACCCTGATTGCCACCCTTTCACGGTCTCCTCGAAGGAGCCGTCATGCCATGTAACGTTGGGCATTCTGCCCACCATGGCACCTCCGCACTCCGCCTGTTGGTCGCTCACGATCTTCGGCTTCACGCAGAAGATTTGCAACCATAGGCCAAAGTGGGGCTTGATGCGGAGGAAGGCCTCGACACAACGATGAACGCCGAGATGTTGAGGACAAAATTCGTGGCTAGATCGTGAAAATCTAGCCCGTAGTAATACATGAGCCCGCAGACAAACGGATGGAATGGAAATCCTAGTCCGCGAACGAAATGAGGGAGAAATACTACTCTCTCCCGAGACTTTGGGGTGGGGGTGATCTGTCCCTCCGCCGGAAGGCTGTGCGCAATGCTCTCGGCCAGGTATCCGGCCTCCCGAAGCTTGGTAAATGTCCTCCTCTGTTACAGAGGAGTCCATCCACTTGCCTCCCACTCCGTACATGCTGCGGTCCTACGAAGAAGGTGAGAACTTGGGCGCTGGGGCTCGAGAGTGCGAGAACGGATGAGCAAAGGAGGAAGAAGGCGTGGGTGAAAGCAGGAGATCCTTGTCCCTTTATAAAGGCGGTGCAGGATGTGCACCTCCCCACTTGCCTCGATTGATGGCGCTGGTTGGGTTACCCATACCCGTATTGATGAAGATCCCGCGATAAGGGGACACGATCTCTGGTTTGACAAGACGTGCCAAAGAAGCCGCCTCGCGATGTGTGCGAGAGCTGGTTGTGAAAAATGGTTCGAATAATGACTGGACCATGGCGTGCTGAGCTGTCAGCGGTTTAGATTTGTGAAATATTGTTCTGTCTACGGTGGTATGTGGAATTTTGTCTTACAGAGCCAGACACAATTTAAGTGTTCGGAGATTACTTTGGAGTATTCGGAGATGGAACCCGTCTTGCAATGCCGAAGACAATCTGCGTGCCAGACTCATCGTCATTGAAGCCTGATTCAGGGGCTACTGAGGGAGTCCTGGATAAGGGGGTATCCGGACAGCCGGACTATATACTTTGGCCGGACTGTTGTACTATGAAGATACAAGATTGAAGACTTCGTACCATGTCTGGACGAGACCCTCCTTTTGCGTGGAAGGCAAGCTTGGTGATCCGGATTATGGATCTCCTTCTCTGTAGCCGACTCTGTGTAACCCTAGCCTCCTGCGGTGTCTATATAAACTGGAGGGTTTAGTCTGTAGGACAACACAATCATAATCATAGGCTAGCTTCTAGGGTTTAGCCTCTACGATCTCGTGGTAGATCAACTCTTGTAACACTCATATCATCAAGATCAATCAAGCCAGAAGTAGGGTATTACCTCCATCGAGAGGGCCCGAACCTGGGTAAACATCGTGTCCCCAGTCTCATGTTACCATTAGCCTTAGACGCATAGTTCGGGACCCCCCACTACAGGAATCTGCTACTTTGCCATTTGCCACGGCGGACGGCAAAGGCATGGATGGCGGACGGTAAAGACCTTTGCCGTCAGCCACGGACGACAAAAGGTGACGGCAAAGTAGGGGACGACAAAGAGCTGCGTTGCCGTCTGCTTCGGGCAGCTGACGGCAAAGGGGCCTTTGCCATCAGCAGAGGACGGCAAAGAAGACGGACGGCAATAAATGCATTGTTACTCCGTTAGGTGGTTAACGGCAGGCCTTTGCCGTCCACTGCGGACGGCAAAGCCTTCGCCGTCAATTCCTGATGGCAAACTGACCAAATTGGTCAGCCTCCCAGGAAGCACAGTTGCCTGCCACATGGCCTCTTTGCCGTCCGCTGCTGATGGCAAAGAACCCTTTGCCGTCGGTGGCAGACGGCAAAGAGCCTGCATATTGTCTCTTTTTTCTGTTTTTTTTAATCCAACAATTTTCACAACAAATATATATGACATATATATATATATATATATATATATATATATATATTTCCATATCACATATCCAGCACATAAGTTTCATATCACATATCACATTAGTTTCATCCATACACATTTTTCATACATAAGCAAGTTCCATCCACACACATTGTTCATACATAAGCAAGTTCCATCCATATACATATTACAATGCAAAGTTTCGTCAAGATAGCAAGTTCTATCATAGCAAGCTAGATACAATGCAACGTTTCATCAAAGGAAAAGCAAGCACTCCATCATAGCAAGCTAGCTTCCATGAAGTGAATGAAATCTACAAAATGGTAAATAAGAAAGTTAGAAATAGGTGACTAGAACAAGAAGAAGACTATAACAAGAAGTATATGTCATTTATGAGCTAACTTAGGTGAAATGGATCATATATGAGCTAACAAAGTTGAAATGGGTTGTTTATGAGCTAACTTAGTTGAAATGGATCATTTATGAGCTAACTTAGTTGAAATGGTTCGTTTATGAGCTAACTTAGGTGAAATGGATCGTTTATGAGCTAACTTAGGTGAAATGGATCATTTTGAGCTAACTTAGGTGAAATGAATCATTTATGAGCTTTTATGAGCTAACTTAGTTGAAATGGGTCGTTTATGACCTAACTTAGGTGAAATGGATCATTTAAGAGCTAAGTTAGGTGAAATGGATCGTTTTTAGCTAACTTAGGTGAAATTGATCGTTTAGGAGCAAATCTAGGTGAAATGGGTCATTTTGGAGCTAACCTACGTGAAATGGGTCATTTTGGAGCTAACCTAGGTGAAATGAGTGATTTTGGAGCTAACCTAGGTGACATGGGTCATTTTAAAGCTAACGTAGGTAAAATGGATCATTTACGAGCTAATCTACTAAAATGGGTCATTTTAGACCTAACTTGGATAAATTGGATCACTTGTAAGCTAACCAAGGTAAAATGAGTCATATTAGAGCTAACTTAGGTGAAATGGATCGTTTATGAGCTAACTAAGTTAATTATGCAATTTTTGACATAAGTAAGCTTATTAAGTCATTTTGAAGGAAAAGAAGCTAACTCTAGGTCATTATGGTAAGCATATTGGAGGAAATAAAGCTAAGTCTAAGTCGAGAGAAACTTACCATGATCAGGGAGGTGGAGGAGCGGGCTGGCTCGTGCCGGTAGCTGGAGAAGGATCGTGCGATGCGTTTCTGGAGTTAAGCTGCACCAAAGATCATTTCCAATGTCTCGTTAACATTATGACACTCAAATGTTAAGACTAGCAAGTAATGTCCATTCAAATTAAACTCACCGTGCTCCCAGGAGCAATCACTGGCATTGGCGGAGCGGTCTGACCCGGACTTCTCGCACATAGACTGCACATTTGGTTTTCACAACAGAGTCATACTAGTTAGTAATGAGACTCAAATGTTAATACTAGCAAGTAATCTGCAGAAGAAACTTACCACAAGGAGCTCATACATGGCCCTTGCTTGCATGTCATTCCGTGCCCTCTCCTCCTCCAACATCTTTGTCGTCCTCTCCTCCAACTCCCGCTGCCTCTCCGCCGCCTCCGCCAGAAGTTTCTCCGTTCTATCTCTCTCACTCTGTATAGCAGCCTACAACACCACTCACATGACCATTTGTAATCATTGATGGAAGCGCACACAATGTAATGGAGAAAGATAGCTGAGTACGTATAACTAACCTTGATGGCGAGTTGGACTGGCCGTTCACGAGGCCTTATCTCAGGAGTGGAGCTCGACTGGCGCGCCTTGATCTCTGGGAGAGTGCTAGGACAACGGATAAGTCCATCTCCCATGGCTATGGAGCCATGGGACCTCCCGCCACCAGATATCATCAACAACTCTGTACCAATGGGACCCTGGCTCGGGTTAAAGTCCTCCCCTTTCCTCGCCTTCCCCTGATCTCTATATTGCACGAGCTTGTCGTGGGCGGAGATGTTGGTGAAGTTCTTTGGATCATCGAGGTCAGACGCAGAGAATGCCTTGACTTCCTTGTAAGAGCCAGTGTGGGCCATGGCATACAGGTCGTACACCTCTAGCACCTTATCCGACTTATTGTAGCGTGCCTGAAAGGGAGAAACAAAGTAAATTAGTAATTAAAGGGCTAAAGCTAGCATGATGAATGAATTGCATGAATCATGAAGCAAACCACATACCCAGTTCCGCCCGTACTGAAATAAGTTGGAGCTGCCTTGATGGTGTGGCACACCTTCCATTTGGGCACGTTTGTCCTTGGCCTCGTTGTGGGTGGCCCGCTATTCTTTTGAGCACCACCCATCGACCAACACCTCCCAACAATCCATCCGATCCGCACACCATCTCTGAGGGGCCTAAGTTAGCAAATAGAAACTTCAGCGCTACGACTATGAATTACTAAATGAAGGAATTAAGTACAAGGCCTTAAGAATTACCTTCATGTACTGCTCCTTACTCAAGAACTTATCACGGAAATTCCGCTTGGACTTCTTGATACCACGGTCGGCGTAGTAGTCTCGAACAGACTGCACCCGAGCCTCATGCCGTAAGTTCTGAAGTAGGCGCTTGCACTCCTTCTGGATAACATCTGCCGCCTCCTCCTCGTATCCCTCCTCACACCTGTAGAATGTCTGCAATCAAATGAGACAATATTGATTAGTACAATTAATAACTAGCTAGTTGAAGATTTTTAATTGTGTAAAGGAGAAATTACCCAGAACTTTCTGATCACCATGTCTGCCCTCGTCTTGCACAAGACACCGTCGATAATCTCACCCGGCAGGGCCGGGGCAGCCAAGTAGTTCTCCCAACTCAATCCAACCTCTGGAAGCCGACCCTCACCAGGCAACATGACAAACCCCGGAAAGTTTTGCCGAATCAGAACTCCAAGGACGGAGTTGGGCCGGCGGACACTTTCATGGTGGTCCCAACCCCTGCAGCATGACAAGGCCAACGCATTAGTTATTTCAAGAAACGTGAATGCAGAAGGTACAAAAATATTAAATGCACTTACCTCTCCCCATCAGGGAAAATCAACCACCTCTGCTCGCGGGTCGCCGGCACGGACGGGAGCCGTGTAGCACCACACTGGTAGACGTTGCCCCCTCCTCCCCTCCTCCTCAAAATTAGTCGGCTCCCCACCATCATCAGCATGGCCACTCGGCTCCCCGCCATCATTAGGCTGACCCGACCAAGTACCCCATCCAGACGTGTGCTCCTCCGGGGTCTCGTGGGCCCAACTCTCGTGGGCCGAAGGCCCGTCGAGCCGAGGCTCATGGGCCGAAGACCCGTGGACCGGAGGGTCGTGGACCGGAGTCGGTGTAGCCTCCTCCTCAGACGAGTGCACCCTAGCAGTCACGTGCTCGGGTGAAACAGCTGGGGGCGACGGCGAGATAGGCGCCGTAAGAGTCACCCTACCTCCTCTCCCGCGACCACGTGCTCCACCTCGGCCCTTCTTCTTACCTCGTCCCCTGCTGGGCACCGCGGTCGACGAAGAAGGGCCCGGCGGTGTCGCCATACTGTCCAGCAATGCTCGGCGGAGAGGTGCATGTGGAATGGAAGACCTCACACTACGCGCCGATGAAGAAGGGGCCTTGGCGCGCTCCCGACCAGCGCCCACCATCTTTCAACACCTGCCATGACAAAGAAGAAACGAAATTAGTACAACATGAAAAAAAGTACCGACATGAATAATAATATGTATATCACTTAAGTGTATCATCATCAAGTACAACATAAACAACTGCACATTTAAAACTACCCGATCAACACAATTATATATGATGTTTTTCATAACAAAATCGAAAAATATATGACCTAACTAATAATTCACAAATATATGACCCCGTCGGCCTCTGGAAGGCCAAAGAACACCTTTTCGGGAGGTGTCGGGGGTCGGGGTGTCGTGTCGGT
>NC_057795.1:563403515-563422662 GCF_018294505.1 Triticum aestivum | reverse complement strand
GCGACCGGGCGGCGGTGAGTGCTGGGGGCGGCGGCACATGTGTGGGAGCAGGAGAGAAACACAGAGAGAGGGCGGGGTGGGGCGCGCCGTTATTTTTGTTGAATGTTTGCCGTCCGCCCTCTTTGCCCTCCGCTTTTTTGCTCTTTGTCGTCTGCTAGCAGACGACAAAGAGGGGGGACGTTAAGTATTTTTTAAACATCTCCTCAGTGGGGCCCCCTCCCTCTTTGCCATCTGCTAGCGGACGGCAAAGATTCTTTGCTGTCAGCTAGCGGACGGCAAAGAACAGGCTGATGGCAAAGGCTTTCTTTGCCATTAGCCAGTTCTTTGCCGTGTGCTTGCGGGTAGCTGATGGCAAAGAGCTTCTTTGCCGTCCGCTAGCTGACGGCAAAGAGCTGGCAGATGGCAAAGTAGCTGATTCCAGTAGTGCCCTACCCGCGATCCGCCGGTTTTGACACCGACAATGAGTTTAATGTAGGTGATCACATTTTGCTATACAACTCTCGTTTAAGATTTTTTACATGAAAACTTCTCTCTAAATGGGAAGGTCCTTACATTATTGAGGAGGTCTATCGTTTTGGTGCCATCAAAATCAACAACGTCGAAGGCACAAATTTAAAGGTGGTAAATGGTCAAAGAATCAAACACTATATCCTAGGTAATCCCATAAATTTTGAAACCAATATAATTAATACCATAACACCATAGGAGTACATAAGGGATACTTTCCAGAACGTTTCAGACTCCTAAAAGGAATAGGTAGGTGGTACGCTAAGTAAACCAACTCCAAAACTATTCTAATAACAATTTTTCTCCGTTTTGGAATATTTCAAAAATTAGAAAAATTGAAAGCTGTCCGAAAGAGACACGAGCAGACCACAAAGGGTGGAGGGCGCGCCCCCTGCCTTGTGGACACCTCGTGTGCCCTCCAGACTCTGTATTCTTGCACAATACTTCTTTTGGTCGGTAAAAATTCATTATACAATCTCTCGAAGGTTTTGACCACCGTATCACGACAAAATCCTTTGTTCTTGTTTTGAGTTGTTTTTTGACAAACCTAGATCACCATGACGTCTCCAAGCGCCTCGACGGACAAGTTTTTCGAGAAGGTCATCAACCCTTACCTCGCAGAGGTCTTGCAACACCCTCAAACCATTGAGATGTGTGAGGGGCTGCTGCACATCCACAATGTTGAGGGGCCTAACAAGACCGGAAATGTGGAGACAAGACTCAAATCAATGGAGTAGCAAGTTTTCAAGTGTCAAGGGATGGTGGAACATGGACTCAACACCAATAACTTTGATCGCGGAGTTCACCAACAATCACAAGATGGATGCCAAGGATATCGGGGAAGCCATCTTCAAGCTTCATGAGAAAATCGAGCATCTCCAAGCCCAGATCTATGACATCCAAAACCAGAACTGTGAGTACGAATACAAATTTAAGAGGATGAGTTTGGCTGCAGATTTGAGGATCCCGGAGACTCGTTCATCTTTCTATGATGGTGAGCCCATGCCTTGGAAGATGGATGACAATCTTACTACATGAACAACTCCATCATCACCACCTCCAAAGCAAGAGACATAAATACATGGGTATGGGCACTCCCCTTGGCAACCGCCAAGCCCGGGGGAGGTGCCCCGGTATCGTATCACCATCACACCTTTACTTCCATCATTTTTCTTAGTTTGATCCTTTTTGTTATATCTTGATCTAGTAGAATAAAATTTTAGTATGATCTAGCTTTGAGTTTTGTTTCGAGATCTATCTATATAATTGAGTCCGTGAGCTATATTGTAAAGAGTAGTTTTGAGTTGATGGCTTTGCCTTCTTGCTATGATCTTGAGGGAATAAAATAAGAGAAAGAATGAAAGAAATAAAAAGATCATATAATGATCTTATGGAGAGTAATGACTTCATATATAAAGAGTGTGATGAATAAAATTTGTTGAGAGTTGACAAACATAGTTTTGGTCATTGTTGCAACTAATAGGAAGTAATAAAGAAAGAGAGGTTTTCACATATAAATATAATATCTTGGACATCTTTTGTAATTGTGAGAACTCATTAAAATATGACACGCTAAAAGTTGATGTTGGACAAGGAAGACAACATAATGGGTTCTGTTTTCTTATATCCGAATAGAAGTTATATTGTCATGGATCCTCCAACATGTTGAGCTTGCTTTTCCCTCTTAGCTAGCCAAATCCTTTGCACCAAGTAGATATACTACTTGTGCTTCCAAACATCCCTTAAACCCAGCTTTGCCATGAGATTCCACCATGCCTACCTATGGATTGGGTAATTTCCTTCAAGTAAGTTTTCATCGGTGCAAGCAATAAAAATTGCTCTCTAAATATGTATGATCTATTAGTGTGAAGAAAATAAGCATTATACGAAATTGTTATATGAAAGAATTAAAAGCGATGGACTACATAATAAAGTTCTTTATCACAAGCGGCAAATATAAAGGGACGTTCTTTGGCATTAAGATTTTGTGCATCCAACCATAAAAGCGCATGAAAACCTCTGCTTCTCTCTGCGAAGGGCCTATCTTTTACTTTTATCTTCTACCCTTATATAAGAGTCATGGTGATCTTCACCTTTATATTTTACACTTTTGTCCTTTTGGCAAGCACTATGTTTTGGAGAGATCCAGATATATATATATCCACTGGGATGTAGGTTTTCATAAAGTATTATTGTTGACATTACCCTTGTGGTAAAAGTTGGGAGGCGAAACTATAAGCTCCTATCTTTCTTAGTGTCTGGTTGAAGCTTTGAACCCATAAGTATCACGTGAGTGTTAGCAATTGTGAAAGAATAAATGATAGTTGAGTATGTGGACTTGCTGAAAAGCTCTTAAATTGACCCGTTCCGATGTTATGATAAATTGCAATTGCTCCAATGACTAAGATCGTAGTTTGTTAGTTCTCAATGAAGTTTCCTATTCATACTTTACCTTGTGGATGTATTGTTACTTTAGCATAAGAAATTATATGACAATGTATGTTGTTGTTCCAAAGATGATCATGCTGCCCCCATGTCCGTATTTTATTTTATTGACCCCTCTATCTCTAAACATGTGGAAATATTTTTTGATATCGGCTTTTGCTTCAGGACAAGCGAGGTCTAAGCTTGGGGGAGTTGATACGTCCATTTTGCATCATGCTTTTATATTGATATTTATTGCATTATGGGATGTTATTACACATTATAACACAATACTTATGCCTTTTCTCTCTTATTTTACAAGGTTTACATGATGATGGAGAATGCAGGAATTCTGGGCTGGAAAAGGAGTGAATATTAGAGACCTATTCTGCACAACTCCAAAAGTCCTGAAACTTCACAGAGAGTCTTTATGGAATTAATAAAAAGTATTGGGCGAAGAAAGCACCAGAGGGGGGACACCTGCCATCCACAAGGGTGGAGGCCGCGCCCTACCCCCCTAGGCGCGCCTCTGCCTTGTGGGCCACCTGGCAGTCCCCTGATGCCCATCTTCTACTATATGTTGTGTTTTGACCTAGAAAAAATCAGAAGGAAACTTTCGGGACGAAGCGCCGCAGTCTCGAAGTGGAACTTGGGAAGAACCAATCTAGGACTCCAATGGAGCTGTTCTGCCGGGGAAACTTCCCTCCGGGAGGGGGAAATCGAAGCCATCGTCATCTCCAACAATCATCTCATCGAGAGGGGGTCAATCTCCATCAACATCTTCACTAGCACCATCTCCTCTCCAAACCCTAGTTCATCTCTTGTATCTGATCTTTGTCTCAAAACCTCAGATTGGTACCTGTGGGTTGGTAGTAGTGTTGATTACTCCTTGTAGTTGATGCTAGTTGGTTTATTCGGTGGAAGATCATATGTTCAGATCCTTAATGATAATTAATACCCCTCTGATTATGAAAATGAATATGCTTTTTGAGCAGTTACGTTTGTTCCTGAGGACATGGGAGAAGTCTTGTTATAAGTAATCATGTGAATTTGGTATTCGTTTGATATTTTGATGAGATATATGTTGTCATTCCTCTAGTGGTGTTATGTGAACGTCGACTACATGACACTTCACCATGATTTGGGCCTAGGGGAAGGCATTGGGAAGTAATATGTAGATGATGGGTTGCTAGAGTGACAGAAGCTTAAACCCTAGTTTATGCGTTGCTTCATAAGGGCCTGATTTGGATCCATATGTTTCATGCTATGGTTAGATTATCTTAATTATTCTTTCATAGTTGCGGATGCTTGCGAGAGGGGTTAATCATAAGTGGGAGTCTTGTCCAAGGAAGGGAAGCACCCAAGTATCGGTCCATGCACATATCAAATTATCAAAGTAACGAACATGAATCAGATGAGCATGAAGAAAACTAGCGTGACAGTAATTCCCATGTGTCCTCGGTAGCGCTTTGCTTTATATAAGAGTTCGTCCAGGCTTGTCCTTTGCTACAAAAAGGATTGGGCCACCTTGCTGCACCTTGTTTACTTTTGTTACTTGTTACTAGTTACGAATTATCTTATCACACAACTATCTTTTAACGATAATTCTAGTGCTTGTAGATAATACCTTGCTGAAAAGCACTTGTCATTTCCTTCTGCGCGTTGTTGGGTTCGACACTCTTACTTATCGAAAGGACTACATAGATCCCCTATACTTGTGGGTCATCACTTACCACTCTTTATGTTAACAACAAATTGATTAAATTAAAAAATGTTATTGAATTAGGTGTTGTGTTAAATTATTTATTAATGTTATATGCTTTGATTATGTAATGTTAATGACATATTGAGTTATGTCCTACTTATAAAATATGTCGTCTAAGTCGAATTATTCGGTAAGGGGCACTTCGAAATGTAATAGAAAATCAAGATATTAGTACACTCAAGGACTCAAGGCGATAAAATGTTGATGAAAAGTGTAACTCTGAATCTTGATTAAAGCTAGAACTTATTCGTGTTGTTTTGAAAGGATTTATAATATACAAGAAATTTATGCTCAAATTTGATGGGTTATTGAACTTACATGCAATTAAAATGGTTTATTTTAAAATTTAGTACAATTCTTGTAAGTGCAACAAATGTCATGGATCGGTGCATTAAGTGTCTCAAGATAGCAAACTCAAGTTCTATGCTCGAGATACACACAAAGTTTTTGGGGGTTCCTTCTAGACTTAGAGACACTGATGGTATTGATGGTCAGATAGCTGCTACTTCTATTGATTTATATATAGAAGAAAAATATAGGTATGAACGGAACTGATTCTCATAGTTTGAGGCCAATAGATAATTCTAGCCAGAGATATAGCTGAGTTATCAAGTGAAGCTGAAACAACATGCTTTTCTGGGAGCATGCTATGGTTCGTTTGGGAACACCTTCTTCTAGACATGAGTACACCATTGATAATAGGAGAGCCCTATGTAAGACTATTTACATAGGAGAATATAACTAGTGTGAGTATGCAATGAATTACCTATTCGATGCTATTACAAATGCACAACAACAGATTCAGTCAAATAGTCCTGTCATATAGTTTTATGGCTGTCACTTCTTTCTGCAAGTTAATTATCATGTGCATCACAATTACCATTATAAATGTTGGATAATTCCATAATCATGTATATTATGTATGCTGACATTCTACGTTGATACTCATGAGCAAATTGTACCAAGGAGACACACCAAACTGCCTAGGATTGTAGACTATGATAGGCGCCACATAAATATTTTGATTCCATCTTGTAAGAAAATAGGAGATCAAGTCACAACATATGATGCATGCATAGTATGTAGTGTGTGTTTCAAGTAGCTCTCCGTGTTAAATTGTGTTATAATTAATTAAGGATACTTTATTTTACATTTCTTTGTAGATTGAAAGACCCAAAGTTGTATGTTATATGCGGAGTATAATTGATAGAAGTCAGACAATTTTGTTGTTGAAAAGTGTGGAAGGACAATTGTTCCACAGAAGTCTCAGTCAGGTGGATATGTCGGTCATATTTTGTCTAAAGAATCAATGAAGAACACCGAAAATATCAAAGGCCCGAAGTTGTTTGAAAGAACGTGCAAATTTTCTTATCTTCAACAAATTCATAACGTATATCAAAAGGAAATTTTGTGATCATATAAGAGATACTTATCCATAAATGGTATTGTAACATCCCAATTTTCAAATTGGATGTTATAGATAGATAATCATATGCATGTCATATTTATTCTTGCATTTTGTTGTGATCCTAGAAATCTTAAGAAACTCAAGGACCCAAGGAGAGAGTTGGAGGTTTGAAAAATTCATATTTGAATTATTTTCAAATTTGAAGAAAGGATCAATTTGATTTTATTATTTTTCTCTCCAATTATTTCCAATATTAAAAATTTATGAGAGAAGATAAAATGACTTCTTCAACCTATGAGAAATATTGGAGAAAGAATTTTAAAATCAAATTATTTATTCATTGTAATTTTATTTGCTATTTTATTTGAACTAGAAAAATATTGCATTTTTGAAAATTGCATCTTAGTCCACAAAAATGTTTATCTTGTCCTAAATATTAGGTTTGGACGGTGAAAATTGTTTCTGGAATTTTTAGAAATTTTTTTATATCTATCTAGGATTTTTTTCCTTCGCGGCAAAATTGTTTAAAAAAATGCCCAACTGCTCGCGCCACCGCCTTCTCCGAGCGGGAGAAGTCCCGCTCGCCGACCCTGCCGACGAAAAGTCCGGCTCGGACTCCCGTGTCGCCCCTCGCCCAAGGCACGCCTCCCGAGGCCTTTATAAAGCCGAGCCACCCCACCACCTCTCCTCGTCTCGCACCGCCGCCCCGCCACCAGCGCCGCCGTCGCCGCTCGTGCTGCCGCCACCGCCTCGCGCTGCCGCCGCCGCCGCACACCATGTCGCCGCTCGCCGCCCCACCTTCCACCACCGCGTCGTCGGCCGCCACCGCGATTCACCGCCGTTGCCGTTGCAATAGAACCGATATGAATCGGCTCTTTCTCCGGGTTTTTTTTGGTTCGATTTAGATAGGATTAGATCGATTTAGGTTCAGTTTTCTTATTTAACGAATGTTCGTTCGTTCGTTCATTTTAACCGACGATATTCGTTAGATCTGTTCTGTTAGCGAACGTTCGCAAAGTAGGTTTTTCTTTTTAGTTTATTTTCAGCTAGGGACCTATCCGCGAATAGTTTTCTTGCGATTTAGCCCCTGATCTTCAAACTAGCTTAACTTTTTACTTGTTTATCCAAATTAGATGAAACCAACGCCTAAATTTTCGTATCATTCTGTTTTTCCAGTTAACCAACTTGAACATGATTTTGGTACTATAAAATTTGTGTTTAGTCCAGATTAGTAAACGATCTTGTTTCGTTCGTATTCTGAGTTTCGTTTTTCCGTCTGAGTTGATTCTTTTTGCCAATCATAGCTAACCACATGTACCTACTGTTAAGATCTAATCCTGATGATAATATTGCTGTTAGGTTTGAATTTGGTTAGTTTAAGACGTCTGCTTGGTTCGTGTTTGTTTTGGATCTCTTTCTCGGTTTTCCCGTTGTTTCGTTTGAGTGATTGCTTATGTATGCTACTGTTTGTCTATGCTAGATTAACCGAAGTGCGAAGCTTGTTATTACGAATCACTAGAGTTTGCAGATCGTTAGCAAGGCAAGTTACACTTTGGTCATACTCTTTTATACCCAGTTTTTACTATGCATTAGTTCTGCCCCGCAAACAATTGCATGAGTAGGATTGGGAACATGTGGTTTGGTTGTAGTGCTTAAAGTAGGAACCTAATACCTTTTGATAACCCCGGGAATATAGTTATGCTTACTATTGCTTAACCATGCTTGTAGACGGGGATTGGATCGTGATTTACACATGGAACTTTGAGAGTTATTTAATCATGGATAACATTAAGGTGGCAACTTTAATATAGATCTGGGTGGATTGGTTCAGGCACCTGGGGAACCCAGTGTTGCCTATTTTGGGAAATCTCGGAGTACCTGTGCGATTTTTCCTACGGTTCTCCACCTAGGCTCAAAGGGATCAAATGATTATTCATGCTAGAAACTTCCGTGTGCAGCCACAAGCCATTATGGGCTCTGGCATTGCTGAGTAAGTTGCATGAGCTCTTGAAGAGGTGGACTAGAAGATGTAGGGGAAAGTGGGTGTACCGGTCCGCCCAAAGTAGAGAGTTAATGCTTCAGAAAGACTATGTCTTGATCATCTGATCATGAATGTCGTCGAGTCTTGTGGGGAAAAGTGTGCAAACCTCTGTAGAGTGTATAAACTAATCATGGTTAGCCATGTCCCCGGTTATGGACATCTTGAGTATCTAGTACTTCAATCTATTGATGTGATCTTATCACTTTACTTAATGAATTTATTGGGTTAATGATGAGATGTTTAATTGGGATTTGAGTTGGGGTTACCTTCCCAAATATTGGGCAACTTGGGAGTAGTTAAATAAATTTATTCCTTTGTTGTAGGGAAAAACTAGCTTTATGCAAAAATCTTAAACTTACAGCCTCCACCAGCCAAATACTTCATGTAGATATAGTTCTTGCATTTCATTGCTTTACAGTGTAACTCTGCCAGCATATTCAATGTGGTGACCTACACGGCTGCAACGTCTCATGTTGCAGACTACTCAGACGACAAATAATGTGCGATAGGTCATTGTTTTGCACTCATCTATGCCGTTGGAGTTGAAGGACTCATTTACCTTTGAAGCTTCCGCATTTATCTAGTTTAGATGGCCTTCAACCATGATATTTTTGTGTAATCATACTCTTTATGAGGACTCGATGTAATAAGTGTGTTGATTGAACTTTGTTATAATTCCTCGAGCATTACCGATCCAGGGATGACACTGATGCACAGAGACTTGACCATTTAAGGTCTGGTCGCTACAAGATGGTATCAGAGCACACACTGACTGTAGAACACGACCACTAGAATAAGCCACAGGATTTCTCTTCTCTTCTCATTTCTAATTCTCCTCTATTTCTACTCTATAGATGGCGGATCCCAGGAACAAGTTCACTCAGCCTGATGACGACACCCCTTTCGGAAAACACTTAAAGGAAGTTACTAAGTATTTAAACATCGGACTACCAAGCTTCACAGGGACTTTCTCTACATCTGTACCGGAAGAGGAGCGCTAGAAGATCAAAGTCTGGGTACCTGGGAGGACATTTGCGCCAACAACGGAGCCTATTAATTTCTATCTGGATGCACCAAGCTGGAGTATAGGAAAAAGCATGGCAGCCCATATCACCTTTGGATGCATATGTGAAGTGTACCACAAGGAGCTGGAGAATACCATTTATCAGATATGTGGCCGTCGAGATGACAAATGGGAGATGATTTGTACCAGGAGGGATGGAATAATTGTAGCCTACATTCAAGAGATGGGAGATCATATTCGTCGACAAGAGAATCAACAAATTATCCACATGAAGAAGATCAAGAAGCTGGTGAAGAGAAACAACAAGCTAGAAGAGGAACTCAAGTCTACACGGGATGGATATGAGGAAGAGATTGCCATACTACTGGAGAAGCAAGAAGACCTGAAGAGGAAGCTAGGAATACTAGTGGAGAATCTCAAGCGAGAACCAGCAAAGGAGATCCTTTCGGAGGAATACATCTTCATGGACGACACTGACATGGATAGTGATGCAAATGACGACAGCGATGACGACTACATTGATGAAGCTGGAGCAGATATCATGGAGTCTTCCGCTGATGAATATTTCTAGATGACCACCCTTGTAACTAGTAGTATTCCCTCCAAGTAGTTAGCAACGATCGAGTGTGTAATCATTGGTTAGACCAATTGTGTGATCTTGTATGCTATTGATTGAAGTGAATTGATTGTGTTTGTCTCACGAGCATATGGGTAGTGAATCTCTCTTAGACCTCAATTCTATTATGTTTTCTCACCCCTTCTACCCCATCAGATGCCTCTGAGACGTGACAATGGATTTGCCTTCCCACAAAAGCTCACTCAGTTGATTCACCAGCAGAATGCCTTGATGCAGATACTAGTACAGAACCAGAACCAAGGCAACAACAACAAAAACAACCCACCACCACCACCCCCTGTTGATCACCTAGCCTGCTTTCTAAGGTTGAATCCACCGGTGTTCTCTAGTAGCACTGAACTAATTGTTGTAGATGATTGGCTCCGCAAGACTGTAAGAGAGCTGACCACTGCAGGATGCACATATGCGGAGAGAGTGCGCTTTGCCGCACATCAGCTTGATGGACCCGCAGCATCTTAGTGGGAAAATTTCACCGCCACTTACCCCATTGACACTATTACATGGGATCAGTTTCAGTAGGCGTTTCACACTGCCCATTTTCAGCAGGAGCTATGAGAATGAAGAATCATGAGTCTCACAACTTGTGCCAAAGAGGACGTACAGTGGGCCAGTATGTGGATGAGTTTAGCAAATTAACACACTATGCCCCAGATGACATAGCCACAGATGCCGCTAAGCAGGATAAGTTTCTTGAGGGACTCAACGATGAGCTGAGCATGCATTTGATGGTGGTAACATTCAACAACTACCAGGCGTTGGTAGATAGGGCTCTCATGATTGAAGGAAAGCAGCAACAAATTGATAATCGCAAGAGGAAGTATGGATAGGGGAGGTACACTTCAGGAGCTCAACGAAAGCCCCGCTATTTCTCGTACTCGGGAGGTCAAAACCACAACCATGGAGGCCATAACCATGGAGGACATATGCACAATGGATCAAGCTCGCACAGCCATAGTGGACCCAAGAATGGCAATGGGAATGGAGGAAGCAGCAGCCAGAACCGTTCCAACCCTGCAACACCAGCCAAGAGGGATCTGAGCCACATTACCTATTTCAAGTGCCAGAAGGCCGAACATTATGCCACTGAATGTCCTGAAGCAAAGAATGGAAATGGCAATGGAGGTTCTGCCAAGAAGCCCTACCCCTTCACCAAAGGACAGGTGAACCACATCAGCGTGGAGGAGATGAGGATCAACCCGATGCAGTTGTCGGTAAGTTTTTGATTAATGCATTTACCGCACTTGTTCTTTTCGATACTGGTGCATCGCATTCATACATATCAAGGGGATTTGTGGATAAGTATAACCTGCCAACCGTATCCCTTAAGTCACCTATGTTAGTAAGTTCCCAGGAGCAAAGTATATGGCTAGTAGGGGATGCTATCAGTTGCCACTAACCATAGGTAGACATGTTTTCCCCACCGATCTCATTGTTCTGGAGTCACAAGGATTGGATGTGATACTAGGAATGGATTGTCTATCCAAGTTTTAAGGAAATATCGATTGCGCTAGTAAGTCAGTTCTTCTCACCACCCCAAAAGGAAAGTGGATCAAGTATATATCCCGACATGCGCCGAGGAGAACTCAGGTGAATCCCTTATCAGGAGTTGTACAGGAGGAAGTAACAGTGGTGAATGATTACCCGAACGTATTATTGGAAGAGTTACCATGCATGCCACGGGATCGAGACATTTAGTTTTTCATTGAGCTATTGCCAGGCACCGGACCAATATCAAAGAGACCGTATCGGATGCCCGCAAAGGATATGGAGGAAATTAAGATGCAGATAAAGGAGTTACTGGAGAAAGGTTACATTTGACCAAGTTCATCACCTTGGGGAGCCCTAGTGCTTCTAGTGGAGAAGAAGGATGGATCTTTGAGGATGGTTGTTGATTATCGTGCGCTGAATGAGGTGACGATCAAGAAAAAATACCCACTGCCGATGATCAATGATTTGGTTGACCAGTTGCAAGGAGCTAAAGTTTTCTCTAAGATTGATCTTCGATCAGGTTATCACAAGTTGAAGATCCGAGAGCAGGATATACCTAAGATAGCTTTTACCACAAGGTACGGACTATATGAGTATACCGTTATGTCATTTGGTTTGATTAACGTGCCTATTTCATGAATATTATGAACAAAGTGTTTATGGAGTTTTTGGATAAGTTCGTCGTGGTGTTCATTGATGATATATTGGTCTACTCGAAGAATGAAGCTCAGGGAACATCAGTTGTATGCCAAGTTCAACAAATGTGAGTTTTGGTTAAAGGAAGTTGGATTTCTTGGACATGTTATATCCGGATAAGGAATAGCAGTAGACCCTACCAAGGTTGCTTCTGTTACTAAGTGGTTGACACCCACATCAGTTGGAGAGAATCAGGAGTTTTCTTAGACTCACAGGTTATTACCGGAGGTTTATTGAGAATTTATCTAGGATTGCAAAGCCCATGACGGAGTTATTGAAGAAGGACACCAAGTTTAAATGGACTGAGGAATGTGAGGCCAGTTTTCAGGAGTTGAAGAAACGTTTGGTTACAGCCCCAGTGCTGATTCTCCCAGACCAAAGCAAGTATTACCCAGTATATTACAACGCTTCACGTCGAGGACTTGGAGGTATGCTTATGCAAGAAGGAAGAGTTGTTTCATATGCCCCACGACAGCTTTGACCTCATGAGTTGAATTATGATACGCATGATTTGGAGTTAGCAGCCGTAGTGCATGCACTGAAAACATGGAGACACTTTCTCATCGGAAAACATTGTGATGTATACATAGATCATAAGAGTTTGAAATACATCTTCACACAGAAGGAGTTGAATCTCAGGCAAAGGAGATGGTTGGAGCTCATAAAGGATTATGATATGAAATTGCAGTATCACCCAGGAAAGGCCAATGTCATAGCAGATGCGTTGAGCCACAAGAGTTATGTCAACACGCTCATAACCGGAGGATTACCTAAGGAGTTAGCAGATGATCTTAGAGTTATGCCTAGAGATACTTCCAAGAGGTTATGTTGCAGCATTGGAAATTCACTCCACTTTGTTGGGTAAGATCAGAGAAGCCCAGAAGACTGACAAGGAGATTGCCGAGATAAAGGAAAGGATGAGTAAAGGAAAGGCTAAAGGATTTTATGAGGATGAGCACGACACCTTATGGTTTGATGATCGCATATATGTGCCTAATGACCCTGAGATCAGGAAGTTGATTCTGTAGGAGGCCCATGATTCACCATACTCGATTCACTCAGGAAACACTAAGATGTATCTGGATTTAAAGGAATGTTTCTGGTGGACAGGAATAAAGAAGGATATTGCCGAGTATGTAGCAGTATGTGATGTATGTCAGAGGGTCAAGGCAGAGCATTAGAAGCCAGCTGGATTGCTATAGCCATTGCCGATACCCAAATTGAAGTGGGATAAGCTTGGCATGGATTTTATCGCTGGATTACCCAAGACTTGTTCAGGCTATGACTCTATCTGGGTTTAGTCGATCGTTTGACGAAAGTAGCTCATTTCATCCCGGTGAAGACAATGTATACGAGCGCTAAGTTGGCAAAGATATACATGTCCAGGATCGTATGTCTGCATGGTGTTCCGAGGACCATTGTATCAGATAGAGGAACCCAGTTTACTTCAAAGTTTTGGAATCAGTTGCATGAAACTTTGTGTACCAGGCTAGAGTTCAGTTCAACCTTTCATCCACAGACAGATGGACAGACCGAGAGAGTCAATCAGATTCCGGAAGACATGTTGAGAGCTTGTGCGCTAGATAATGGATCTAGTTGGGATGACAATTTGCATATGCAGAGTTCTCCTATAACAACAATTATCAAGCCAGTTCGAAGATGGCCCCTTTCGAAGCCTTCTACGGAAGGAGGTGCAGGACACCATTATCGTGGGATGAAGTTGGAGATCGACAGTTGTTCGGACCAGACTTAATCAAAGTCTCGGAAGAGAAGTTTAAGTTGATTCGTGCCAAACTCAAGGTAGCCTAGTCCAGGTAGAAGAGTTATGCAGATACTAAATGGAAGGAGATTGTTTACGAAGTTGGAGACAGAGAATATCTTCGTGTGTCCCCACTTCGAGGAGTTAAAAGTTTTGGAGTCAAGGGAAAGCTAGCACCATGTTTTGTGGGACCATACAGAGTTTTGGAACGCTTGGGAGAAGTTGCATACATGCTGGAATTGCCAGAAGGATTGTCATGAGTTCATGATGTGTTTCACGTTTCCTAGTTGAAGAAGTGCCACGTAGAGATGGCTGATATTCCTCTGAGAGATACAGTGCCACTGGAAGCAATTCAGTTAGACAATGATTTGACCTATGAAGAGAAGCCAGTCAAGATTCTCGAGTTTTCCAGTCGAGTTACACACAGCAAGGTTATCAAGTTTTGCAAAGTTCAGTGGAGCCACCATACCAAGGAGTAAGCCACCTGGGAGCGAGAAGAAGATCTTCGCAAAGACCACCCAAACCTTTTTGCTGACCAACTCGAATCTCGAGGGCGAGATTCATCTTAAGGGGGGTAGGTTTGTAACATCCCAATTTTCAATTTGGATGTTATACATAGATCAGCATATGCATATCATATTTATTCTTGCATTTTGTTGTGATCCTAGAAATCTTAAGCAACTCAAGTACCCAAGGACACAGTTGGAGGTTTCACAAAATAATTATTTTCAAATTGATTTTATTATTTTCAAATTTGAAGAAAGGATCAATTTGATTTTATTATTTTTCTCTCTAATTATTTCCAATATTAAAAATTTATGAGAGAAGATAAAATGACTTATTCGACCTATGGGAAATATTGGAGAAAGAATTTTAAAATCAAATTATTTATTCATTGGAATTTTATTTGCTATATTATTTGAATTAGAAAAATATTGCATTTTTGAAAATTGCATCTTAGTCCAGAAAAATGTTCATCTTGTCCTAAATATTATGTTTGGACGGTGAAAATTGTTTATGGAATTTTTAGAATTTTTTATATTTATTTAGGATTTTTTTCATCGGTGCAAATTTTTTTAAAAAATCGGATCGACTGGGCCGAAGCCCAGCCGGCCCAGCAGCCCAACTGCTCGGGCCGCCGCCTTCTCTGAGCGGGAGAAGTCCCGCTCCCTGACACTGTCAATGGGGAGTCTGGCTTGGACTCCCATGTCGCCCTCGCCCAAGGCACGCCTCCCGAGGCCTTTTTAAGGTCGAGCCACCCCGCCACCTCTTCTCGTCTCACACCGCCGCCCCGCAGCCCGACCAATAGCGCCGCCGCCGCCGCACGCGCTGCCGCTGCCGCCTCACACTACCGCCACCACCCTGCGCTGTTGCTGCTCGCCGCCCCGCCTCCCGACGCCACGCCGCCGCCGCGCCGTCGACCGCCACCGCCGAGTCGCCACCGTTGTTGTTGCAATCGAACCGGTATGAACCGGCTCTTTCTCCAATTTTTTTGGTTCGATTTAGATCAGTTTAGTTTTGATTTTCTTATTTAATGAACGTTCGTTCGTTCATTTTAATGGACGATATTCGTTAGATTAGTTCTCTTAGCTAACGTTCGCACCATAGGTTTTTCCTTTTAGTTTATTTTCGGCCAGGGACCTATCCGCGAATAGTTTTTTCATGATTTAGCCCCTGATATTTAAACTAGCATAACTTTTTACTCGTTTATCCAAATTAGATGAAACCAACGCCTAAATCTTTCTATCATTCAGTTCTTTCTAGTTAACCAACTTCAACATGATTTTGGTACTGTAAAAATTGAGTTTAGTCCAGATTAGTGAACAATCTTGTTTTGTTCGTATTTTGAGTTTCATTTCTTCGGTTGAGTTGATTCTTTTTGCAAATCGTAGCTAATCACATGTACCTACTGTTAAGATCTAGTCCTCATGATAATATTGCTGTTAGATTTGACTTTTGTTAGTTTAAGATGTTTCCTTGTTTGTGTTTGTTTTGGATATCTTTCTCGGCTTTCCCGTTATTTCGTTTGAGTGATTTCTTATGTATGCTACTATTTGTCTACGCTACATTACCCAGAGTGCGAAGCTTGTTACTATGAATCTCTAGAGTTTGCAGATCGTCAGCAAGGCAAGTTACACTTTGATCATACTCTTTTATACCCAGTTTTTACTATGCATTAGTTCTACCCCTCAAACAATTGCATGAGTAGGATTGGGAACATGTGGTTTGGTTGTAGTGCTTGAGGTAGGAACCTAATACCTTTTGATCACCCCGGGAATATACGCTATGCTTATTACTGCTTAGCCATGCTCATGGACAGGGATCGGATCGTGATTTACACATTGAAGTTTGAGAGTTATTTAATCATGGATAACATTAAGTTGGCAACTTTAATATACATCTGGGTGGATTGGTTAAGGCACTTGGGGTACCCAGTGTTGCCTATTTTGGGAAATCCTGGAGTACCCATGTGATTTTTCATATAGTTCGCCACCCAGGCTCAAAGGGATCATAAGATTATTCATGCTAGAAACTTCCGTGTGCAGCCACAAGCCATTATGGGCTCTGGCATAGCTGAGTAAGTTGCGTGAGATCTTGAAGAGGTGGACTAGCAAATGTAGGGGAAAGTAGGTGTACCAGTCTGCCTGGAGTAGAGAGTTAATGCTTCAGAAAGACCATGTCCCGATCATCCGATCATGGATGCGGTCGAGTCTTGTGGGGAAAAGTGCGCAAACCTTTACAGAGTGTATAAACTAATCATCGTTAACCGTGTCCCTGGTTATGGACATCTTGAGTATCTAGTACTTGAATCTATTGATGTGATTTGATCACTTTACTTATGAATTTATTGGGTTAATGATGATACTTTTAATTGGGATTTGAGTTGGGGTTACCTTCTCAAATATTGGGCAACTTGGGAATAGTTAAATAAATTTATTCCTTTGTTGTAGGGAAAAACTAGCTGTATGCAAAAATCTTAAACTTACAGCCTCCACCAGCCAAATACTGCATGTAGATATAGTTCTTGCATTTCATTTCTTTACAGTGTAACTCTACCAACATATTCAATGTGCTGACCTATACGGCTGCAACGTCTCATGTTGCAGACTACTCAGACGATGAATAAGGTGTGATAGGTCGTTGTTTTGCACTCAGCTATGCCGTTGGAGTTGATGGACTCATTTACCGTTGAAGCTTCCGCAGTTATCTAGTTTAGATGGCCTTCAGCCATGATGTTTTTGTGTAATCATACTCTTTATGTGGACTCAATGTAATAAGTGTGTGATTGAACTCTATTATAATTCCTTGAGTACTGTGCGTGTCAGCATTAATGATCCAGGGATGACACTGATGCAAAGAGACTTAACCGTTTGAGGTCTGGTCGCTACAGGTACCTTTTCATTTATGTACTTTACAAAATTATAAATGTTGTTAGTTTTAGGGCACCGATCTAAACTACATTTGAAGGTGCGACATTCTATAACGCAATAAATCAAACTGAGGCATGCTAAAAGAGTTAGTGAACGGAATATGAAGAAGGATGACATAATTAGAGAATATATTGAATTTATAGATAAAGTCTTCTTGTTGTTAAACCAAACTTGCATGTGTTGGACCCAAAGAGGCCTGAGTCCATGCTTTCATGAGAGATGAAATAAGGCGACATGTATTGCCAAAATAAATGAGTTATGTATTATACTTCTCTTTTAAAATTATTGTTTGTAGATATGTATCTTACTTTATTGTCTTAGATAATGAATTTCAACCAAGCATTCTGAACAAGTTTATGTCCTCAGTAATGTTTTAGCAAGATCAGAAGGTAATATTTTTTGAATAACTTGTTTTCTTGGATCTGTTATTATAATTGTGATTATTTGCTGCTTGTACAAATGAAGGTTCTATTTGTAACAATGCAAGTGGGTCAAGTAGAAATTTATTGACATTGTTGAATCAAATGTTGAACATATGGTTGTTTTAACCTATCCAAATCTAATGAATATTTTTCATTGTGCAAAATACTTTTAGTTCATATTTGTTGTGCTGATACACCAGGCTTGGTCAAGTTATGTGTGGGATATGAAGGAGAATGTAAGTAACACTTTAGATCCTTAGTGTGCAAATGTACTGCACATACTGAAGGAAATATGCCCTAGAGGCAATATAAAGTTGTTATTTTATATTTCCTTATATCATGATAAATGTTTATTATTCATGCTAGAATTGTATTGACTGGAAACTTGATACATGTGTGGATACATAGACAAAATACCGTGTCCCTAGTATGCCTCTACTAGACTAGCTCGTTGATCAAAGATGGTTAAGTTTCCTAGCCATGGACATGTGTTGTAATTTGATGAACGGGATCACATCATTAGGAGAATGATGTGATGGACAAGACCCATCCATTGCTTAGCATAATGATCGTTTGGTTTATTGCTACTACTTTCTTCATGTCAATACATATTCCTCCGGCTATGAGATTATGCAACTCCCGAACGCCGGAGGAATACCTTGTGTGCTATCGAACGTAACAACGTAACTGGGTGATTATAAAGACGCTCTACAGGTATCTCCAAAGGTGTTTGTTGGGTTGGCATAGATCGAGATTAGGATTTGTCACTCCGAGTATCGGAGAGGTATCTCTGGGCCCTCTCAGTAATGCACATCATATGAAGCCTTGCAATAAATGTGACTAATGAGTAAGTCGCGGGACGATGCATTACGGAACGAGTAAAGAGACTTGCAGGTAACGAGATTGAACTAGGTATGAGGATACCGGCGATCGAATCTCGGGCAAGTAACATACCGATGACAAAGGGAATAACCTATGTTGACATTGTGGTTCGACCGATAAAGATCTTCCTAGAATATGTGGGAACCAATATTAGCATCCAGGTTCCTCTATTGGTTATTGACCGGAGCGGTGTGTCGGTCATGTCCACATAATTCTCGAACCCGTAGGGTCCCCACGCTTAACGTTCGATGACAATATGTATTATATGAGTTATGTGTTTTGGTGACTGAAGGTTCTTAGGAGTCCCGCAAAGATCAGGGACATGACTAGGAGTCTCGAACTAGTCGAGAGGTAAAGATTAATATATTGGATGGTGGTATTCGGACAACGGAATGGTTTCGGATTGTTTCGGATAATTATTGGAGTACCGAGGGGTTAGCGGAACCCCCCGCGGGAAGTAATGGGCCTTATGGGCCATAGGGGAGAGGCAAGGTAGGCCACGAGGAGGTGGCGCGTGCCCCCCCCCATGGACAAGGGGAGGGGGCGCGCCCCCCCTTTCGTTCTCCCTCTCCCTCTCTTTCCCCCTCTGTTAGAAGTAAGGGGGGGGGCGACTAGGACTAGGAGTCTTAGTAGGACTCCCCCCACTTAGGCGTGCCCTAGGGC
>NC_057795.1:563387093-563403367 GCF_018294505.1 Triticum aestivum | reverse complement strand
AGACACATCAATTATTCTTAGCCGTGTGCGGTGCCCCCGTCCATCGTTTGCTCCTGCGGTCTTATTGTCGTTGTTCTTAGGCGAAGCCGTGCGTAGATCACATCACCATCACTATCACCATGCCGTCATGCTGATGGAACTCATCTGCTCCTTCGACCCTCTGCTGGATCAAGAGTTCGAGGGACGTCATCGAGTTGAACGTGTGCGGAACTCGGAAGTCGCATACGTTCGGTGCTTGATCGGTTGAATCGAGAAGACCTTTGACTACATCAACCGCCCTAAGCTAACGCTTCCGCTTTCAGTCTACAAGGGTACATGGACACACTCTCCCCCTCTCGTTGCTATGCATCTCCTAGATAGATCTTGTGTGAGCATAGGATTTTTTTTGAAATTGCATGCTACGTTTCCCAACAGGGGCATCCGAGCTAGGTCTATGCATAGATGATATGCACGAGTAGAACACAAAGAGTTGTGGGCGGTGATCGTCATACTGCTTACCACCAACGTATTATTTTGATTCGACGGTATTGTTGGATGAAGCGGACCGGACGAACCTTACATGACCGCGTTCATGAGACCGGTTCCACCGATAGACATGCAACTAGTTTTGCATAAAGGTGGATGGCGGGTGTCTGTTTCTCCCACTTTAGTTGAATCAAATTTGACTGCGGCCGATCCTTGTGAAGGTTAAAAAAACAAACTTGATAAATCACTGTTGTGGCTTTTGTGCCGTAGGTAAGTACGGTTCATGCTAGAAGCCCATAGCAGCCACATAAAACTTGCAACAACAAAGTAGAGGACGTCTACCTTGTTTTTGTAGGGCATGTTGTGATGTGATATGGTCAAGGCATGATGGGATATAAGTTGTTGTGTGAGATGATCATGTTTTGTAAAAGTTATCGGCAACTGGCAGGAGCCATATGGTTGTCGCTTTATTGTATAAAATACAAATGCCATGTAATTGCTTTACTTTATCACTAAGCGGTAGCGATAGTCATAGAATCAATAGTTGGCGAGATGACCACGATGCCACGATGGAGATCAAGGAGTCAAGCCGGTGACGATGGAGATCATGACGTTGCATTGGTGATGGAGATCAAAAGCACAAGATGATGATGGCCATATCATGTCACATATTTTGGTTGCATGTGATGTTTATATTTTATGCATCTTATTTTGCTTAGTACGGAGGTATCATTATAAGATGATCCCTTACTAAAAATTTCAAGGTATAAGTGTTCTCCCTGAGTATGCACCATTGCAAAAGTTCTTCGTGTTGAGACACCACGTGATGATCTGGTGTGATAAGATCTATGTTCAAATACAATGAGTGCAAGCTAGTTTTGCAAATGCGGAGTACTCGGGTTAAACTTGACGAGCCTAGCATATACAAATATGGCCTCGGAACACTGGAGACCAAAAGGTCGAGCGTGAATCATATAGTGGATATGATCAATAGAGATGTGCACCACTTAAGAGTACTCCATCTCACGTGATGATCGGACATGGTTTAGTTGATTTAGATCACGTATCATTTAGATTACTTGAGGGATGTCTATCTAAGTGGGAGTTCTTAAGTAATATGATTAATTGAACTTAATTATCATGAACTTAGTCCTAATAGTTTTTTGCATATCTATGTTGTAGATCAATGGCCTGTGCTACCGTTCCCTTGAATTTTAATGTGTTCCTAGAGAAAGCTAAGTTGAAAGATGATGGTACCAACTACACGGACTGCGTCCGTAACTTGAGGATTATCCTCATTGCTGCACAGAAGAATTATGTCCTGATCCACCACTAGGTGTACCACCCGCCCCAACAACTGCAGACATTGTGAATGCCTGGCAGTCATGACTACTTGTTAGTTCAGTGTGCCATGCTTTACGGCTTAGAATCGAGACTTCAAAGACATTTTGAACGTCATGGACCATATGAGATGTTCCAGGAGTTGAAGTTAATATTTCAAGCAAATGCCCGAGTTGAGAGAAATGAAGTCTCCAACAAGTTCTATAGCTGCAAGATGGAGGAGAAGGGAGTTAATCTTCTACATGATTGTGTCATTGATTGAGTTCTTCAATCACTGCCACCAAGCTACAAAGGCTTCGTGATGAACTACAATATGCAAGGTATGGAAAAGACTATTCCCGAGCTCTTCGCCATGCTAAAGGCTACGGAGGTAGAAATCAAGAAGGAGCATCAAGTGTTGATGGTTAAAAAGATCACTAGTTTCAAGAAGAAGGGCAAGGGTAAGAAGGGGAACTTTAAGAAGAATGACAAGAAAGTTGTCACTCCCGGGAAGAAACCCAAAGCTGGAACCAAGCTTGAAACTGAGTGCTTCTACTTCAAAGAGACTGGTCACTAGAAGCGGAACTGCCCCAAGTATTTGGCGGATAAGAAGGATGGCAAACTGAATAAAGGTATATTTGATATACATGTTATTGATGTGTACCTTACTAATTCTTGTAGTAGTGCCTGGGTATTTGATACTGGTTCGGTTGCTCATATTTGTAACTCAAACCAGGGACTATGGATCAAACAAAGGTTGGCTAAGAACAAGGTGACGATGCACGTCGGGAATGGTTCCAAGGTCGATGTGATCGCCGTCGGCATGCTATCTCTACATCTACCTTCAGGATTAGTTTTGGACCTGACTAATTGTTATTTTGTGCCAGCGTTCAGCATGAACATTATATCTGGATCTTGTTTAGCGTGAGACGGTTGTTCATTTAAATCAGTGAATAATGGTTGTTCTATTTATATGAGTAATATCTTTTATGGTCATGCACCCTTGAAGAGTGGTCTATTTCTGTTGAATCGTGATCATGGTGATACACATATTTATAATATTGATGCCAAAATATGAAAGTTGATAATTATAGTGTAGCTTATTTGTGGCACTGCCGTTTGGGTCATATGAGTGTAAAGCGCATGAAGAAACTCCATAAAGATGGACTTTTGGAATCGCTTGATTATGAATCATTTGATACCTGCGAACTGTGTCTTATGGGCAAGATGACTAAAACTCCATTTTCCGGAACAACGGAATGAGCTAATGACTTAACGGAAATAATACATACCGATGTATGTGGTCTGATGAGTGTTGATGCTCCTGCCGGGTATCGTTATTTTCTGACCTTCATAGATGATTTGAGCAGATATGGGTATATCTACTTAATGAAACACAAGTCTGAAATATTCGAAAAGTTCAAAGAATTTCAGAGTGAAGTGGAGAATCATCGTAACAAGAAAATAAAGTTTCTACGATCTGATCATGGAGGAGAATATTTGAGTTACGAGTTTGGCCTTCATTTAAAACAATGTGAAATAGTTTCACAACTCATGCCACATGGAACACCACAGTGTAATGGTTTGTCCGAGCCTCGTAATCGCACTTTATTAGATATGGTGTGATCTATGATGTCTCTTACCGATTTACCACTATTGTTTTGGGGTTATGCATTAAAGACAAATGCATTCACTTTAAACATGGCACCGTCAAAATCTGTTGAGACGACACCATATGAACTGTGGTTTGGCAACAAACCTAAGCTGTCATTTCTTAAAGTTCAGGGATGCGATGCTTATGTCAAAATGCTTCAGCCTGATAAGCTCAAACCCAAATCGGAGAAGTGTTTCTTCATAGGATACCCTAAGGAAACAATTGGGTACACCTTCTACCACAAGTCCGAAGGCAAAATCTTTGTTGCTAAGAACGTAACCTTTATAGAGAAGAAGTTTCTCCCGAAAGAAGTGAGTGGGAGGAAAATAGAACTTGATGAGGTAGTTGTAACTTCTCTCAATTTGGAAAATAGCTCATCTGAGAAATCAGTTCCCGTGATGCCTACACCAACTGGAGAGGAAGCTAATGATAAAGATCATGAAACTTCAGATCAAGTTGCTACAGAACCTCGTAGGTCAAAGAAAGCATGATCCGCACCAAAGTGCTACGGTAATCCTGTTTTGGAGGTCATGTTACTTGACCATGACGAACCTACGAACTATGAAGAAGCTATGATAAGCCCAGATTCCGATAAATGGCTCAAGGCCATGAAATCTGAGATAGGATCCATGTATGAGAACAAAGTGTGGACTTTGGTGGATGTGCCCGATGATCGGCGACCCATAGAGAATAAATGGATCTTAAAGAAGAAGACTGACACTGATGGTAATGTTACTCTATATAAAGCTCGACTTGTCGCAAAAGGTTTTCGACAAGTTCAAGGAGTTGACTAAGATGAGACTTTCTCACCCATAGCGATGCTTAAGTCTATCCGAATCATGTTAGCAATTGGCGCATTTTATGATTATGAAATCTGGCAAATGGATGTCAAAACTGCATTCCTTAATGGATTTCTTCAAGAAGAGTTGTATATGATGCAACCAATAGGTTTTGTCGATCCCAAAGGTGCTAAAAAAGTGTGCAAGCTCCAGCGATCCATTGATGGATTGGTGTAAGCATCTCGGAGTTGGAATATATGCTTTGATGAGGTGATCAAAGCATAAGGTTTTATACACACTTTATGAGAAGCCTGTATTTACAAGAAAGTGAGTGGGAGCTCTATAGCATTTCTAATATTATATGTGGACGACATATTGTTGACTGGAAATGATGTAGAATTTCTGGATAGCATAAAAGGATACTTGAACAAGAGATTTTCAATGAAAGACCTTGGTGAAGCTGCTTATATATTGGGCATCAAGATCTATAGAGATAGATCAAGACGCTTGATAGGACTTTCACAAAGCACATACCTTGATAAAGTTTTGAAGAAGTTCAAAATGGATCAGTCAAAGAAAGGGTTCTTGCTTGTGTTACAAGGTGTGAAGTTGAGTCAGACTCAATGCCCGACCACTGCAGAAGGTAGAGAGAAAATGAAAGTCATTCCCTATGCCTCAGCCATAGGTTCTATCATGTATGCTATGCTATGTACCAGACCTGATGTGCGCCTCGCTATAAGTTTAGCAGGGAGGTACGAAAGTAATCCAGGAGTGGGTCAGTGGACAGCGGTAAAGTACATCCTGAAGTTCCTGAAAAGGACTAGGAATATGTTTCTCATTTATGGAGGTGACAAAGAGCTTGTCGTAAATGGTTAAGTCGACGCTAGCTTTGACACTGGTCTGGATGACTCCAGGTCACAAACCGGATACGTATCTTTATTGAATGGTGGAGCTGTTAGTTGGTGCAGTTCCAAGAAAAGCGTTGTGGCGGGATCTACGTGTGAATTGGAGTACATAGCTGCTTCGCAAGCAACAAATGAAGGAGTCCGGATGAAGGAGTTCATATCCGATCTAGGTGTAGTACCTAGTGCATCGGGTCCAATGAAAATATTTTGTGACAATACTGGAGCAATTGCCTTGGTGAAGGAATCCAGATTTCATAAAAAGACCAAACACATCAAGAGACACGTCAACTCCATCCGAGATTTGGTCAAGGAGGGACACATAGAGATTTACAAAATACATACATATCTGAATGTGGCAGACACATTGATTAAGCCTCTTCCATGAGCAAAACATGATCAACACCAAGACTCCATGGGTGTTAGATTCATTACAATGTAATGTAGATTATTGACTCTAGTGCAAGTGGGAGACTGAAGGAAATATGCCCTAGAGGCAATAATAAAGTTAATATTTTATATTTCCTTATATCATGATAAATGTTTATTATTCATGCTAGAATTGTATTAACCACAAACTTGATACATGTGTGGATACATAGACAAAATACCGTGTCCCTAGTATGCCTCTACTAGACTAGCACATTGAGCAAAGATGGTTAAGTTTCCTAGCCATGAACATGTGTTGGCATTTGATGTATGAGATCACATCATTAGGAGAATGATGGTTCAGTTTTATTGCTACTACTTTCTTCATGTCAAATACATATTCCTCCGACTATGAGATTATGAAACTCCTGGACACCGGAGGAATCCTTGTGTGCTATCAAACGTCACAACGTAACTGGGTGATTATAAAGATGCTCTCCAGGTATTTCCAAAGGTGTTTGTTAGGTTGGCATAGATCGAGATTAGCATTTGTCACTCCGAGTATCGAAGAGGTATCTCTGGGCCCTCTCGGTAATGCACATCATATGAAGCCTTGCAAGCAATGTGACTAATGAGTTAGTTGCAGGATGATGCATTACGGAATGAGTAAAAAGACATGCCTATAACGAGATTGAACTAGGTACGAGGATACCGGCGATCGAATATCGGGCAAGTAACATATCGATGATAAAGGGAATAACATATGGTGACATTGCGGTTCGACCGATAAAGATCTTCGTAGAATATGTGGGAGCTAATATGAGCATCCAGGTTCCGCTATTGGTTATTGACCGGAGAGGTGTCTAGGTCATGTCTACATAATTCTCGAACCCGTAGGGTCCGCACGCTTAACGTTTGATGATGATATGTATTATATGAGCTATGTGTTTTGGTGACCGAAGGTTGGTCGGAGTCCCTAATAAGATCATACACATGATGAGGAGTTTCAAAATGGCCGAGAGGTAAAGATATATATATTGGAAGGTGATATTCGGACACCGGAATGGTTCTGGAGTGTTTTGGATAATTATCGGAGTACCGAGTGGTTACCAAAACCCCCCGAGGGAAGTAATGGGCCTTATGGGCCATAGAGGAGAGGCAAGGCAGGCCATGAGGAGGTGGCTCCCCCCCATGGGAAGTCCGAATTGGACAAGGGGAGGGGCGCTGCCCCCCTTTCCTTCTTCCTCTCCCTCTCTTCCCCCCTTTCCCTGTCCGTTAGATGGAAGGGGGGTGACTAGGACTAGGAGTCCTAGTAGGACTCCCCCCACTTAGGCGCGCCCTAGGCCGGCCCTCCTCCCTCCCTTATATACGGGGGCGGGAGGGGGGGCACCTATAGACACATCAATTGTTCTTAGCTGTGTGCGGTGTCCCCCTCCACCGTTTACTCCTCCGGTCATATTGTCGAAGTTCTTATGAAAGCCTTGCGTTGATCACATCAACATCACCTTCACCACGCCGTCGTTCTGACGGAACTCTTCTACTCCTTCGACCCTCTACTGGATCAAGAGTTCGAGGGACGTTATCGAGCTGAACGTGTGACGAACTCGGAGGTGCCGTACGTTTGGTGCTTGATCGGTAGAATCGAGAAGACGTTCGACTACATCAACCGCGTTAAGCTAGCTCTTCCGCTTTTGGTCTACGAGGGTACGTGGACACACTCTCCCCCTCTTGTTGCTATGCATCTCCTAGATAGATCTTGCGTGAGCGTAGGAATCTTTTTAAAATTTCATGCTACGTTTCCCAACATATACATGAAAGAAAGGCATGAAGCATGTGCTTACACACACACACACACATATATATATATATATATATATATATATATATATTATAACACAATGTTTGACTGTACTAAAAAGTTCTTTAGTATTTAGAGTTGCTTTCATCATCTTGCATGGTCAAAGAAATTTCATCATCCAACGTACCACTCCAGAGGTATATTCCATTATTCATGTTTATCTCTAAAAATAATTTATTTCTTCTAATTATGGCAAATGCAGGGAAGATTCAGGAATTGCATCTCTGATGATAGCAATGTACTTTGATGGCACTGAAGTAAAATACAAACTAACTAAGGTTCATTTGAATGTTAATGTTTCATTCTAATTTGTTTATCATCTATATTGCTACTTACATAATTTCACGTTTGTTTTTGTAGTACACATTTTCTATTTCATGAGTACTAATGTTATGTCATTTACAAAAATTGGACTGTAATAAAGGAAAGCTACCTTTACATCTTCAACAAATGGTGTAGAAATTGTAGATCAAAATTCTTATGCATGAACTAAATATGTACTATTTGTAATATGGATTAAGGTGTTGAGTGTTGACACATATAAGTTTGTATTGAATATTTTAATTATATGTAATGGTAGTATCTTAGAATGATTATATGTACTATTTGAATTGTAATGCCATATTAAAGAGTTTGAACAATTTATATTAATTGATCTTGTTGTCACGGTGATCCACTTATGGATACTTAGTACTAACTAAATGTATACTACAAGTGTTAAGTCACTGATTGGATAAAATATTATATGTATATACTGAGATTATTTATAGGATGAGAAACTATCAAATTAGTAAAGATTGTTCAATATAATGTGAACAACATTTATATTTACTAGAAGATCAGTCAATTACATCATTGTCAATTGAAGTACAATCTTAGTAGAAAAGATGTGAAAACCTACAGTATCCCTAGAATCGAAGGACGCAGAGGTCTACCGGTTCACTTATATGAATTTGCATAGTTGCATCAAAAGGTTTCTAGTTTAGTAACCTATTTCATCAAGTCGACTACGCTACACATTTTATTAGAATGTAACCGAAGTTTAATATAAGCTAAATAGGAGTAAATTTAATAAAGTATTAATATAATTGGAATTGCGGAAGCAAATACCAATTTACTAAAAAAGAATAATGTCTTTTTTCCGAAGATCCATTATGACAATGAAAAAGATTTCAACATATCCGACCAAATCCCCCTCCTTAAAGAAATCTTGGAGATAATGTAACACTTACTCTAAAACTTCTAGAATATTTTACTAAATTCTATGTATTAGAACTTACTAATTCAGAAACATCTACAAATCAAAGGTTACTAGAATTATATTAACTGTATTAAGAGAAAATCACTCTCTAGATGATCAGAATTCCAGTTCCCCTCTCGTTGATAAATTATGCATTGGAATCAGTTCCTCAGTACAACTTTAATATGCTTCCACATCATTCAGAATCTTGAAAACACCATGGTAACTAGGGCTTGTGTCAATAGTATGTTGCCTAAAATAAGCATATCCTTCTTCAACATATAATTCTCAAACTGTAACTAATACCTAGATAACCAAGGACAAAGTTTATGTTGCTAGTACAACGAATAAATTTGTTGATGGGCTGAAATTTTGACAATATCATTATCAATAACAATGGGATATGCATCATAATCACTTTGCCGACCTTGTCATCTGTCCGTTAATAGATAACAACATATCATATCAAAATAAACTAGTATAGAGAAAAATAAGAAATCCTAACTTGTGAATAGTGCAACAATGTTAACGTACCAAATCTTGGGATGTATCCAAGGTCGTCTTTCCTAATTCAGTGTCATGGACCAGCATAGTGGAGTGAACATTTTCAATAACATCAACCAAGGAGACTAAGCTTTATTTTTTGCTCAAGAACAACATGTAGGAGGACAGATTGATATAAATTTGTTGCTAAGAACGAAGAACATTAACTAACGTAAGTTCGAGATTGCAAACTTGGATCTTGGGATAAGAAGCTACATCTCCAAGCCTTGGCGATTTTGCCACCAAAGTTATTTTGCTGATTGCCACCATTGAAGTTCAGTGAGAAGGTTTAGGTAAAAGAACCCGAGACTGGTGGGGAGAAGGAAACATGGCACAACTGGCATCCATTTAAATGGCTATGAAATGACTTTCCTGTGATTTAATGTAATTTCTTTTGGGTAATGGTTTTTTCATTTCTGAATGTTAGTCCAAGTTGTATAAAAATATAATCTTATATTGTAAAAACCAAATACCAAAGATTGTCGTTTATATTCATAGATATTGCCTTGGAAGGAATATTGTAAATATAGTATTTATGAATTGATATTGTATTATAGAGATTTTGTGGAGGAAAATTTAATAGAGAACCCCTAGAAAATTTCAAGATATGGAAATAAGGGTTAGGTCTATTCCGTATAGAGGGAGATAGTGACAAAATGTGCAAAAATAGTAAGGTTCTGCGATGTGGTCATATCCAAATAAGATATTTATGAACAGGGATCACACTACCTCGTAAAAACCGTCCGCCCCCCTTGGGTCTCAAACTAAAAAAAATACAACTAGACAACCAGATTACAAACCAGAATTCTTTTTTGTCTTGGGATGGCGGCTGGTAACAAAAGATTCAACCCTAGGTAGTTGTGTTTGTTGTTCTACCCCACTATTTCCTCGTAGGTTTACATCAAGAAACTTGTACTAGGTAGGAAATTTGACTCACATGTATCCGCGCTTTTGGTGAGAGAAGTGAAACTGTGGATAAGGAACTTTGGCAAAGAGCTAAATGCACACATGATAAGGTGACGCATAATTGAAACAATTAGCTTGTAGGTATGATTGCATTTTGCCACAACACAAGTTTTTTAATCATCAATTTTGATATTTAATATATGTTATGAGCATCTGTGTTGATATTGGTATGACTATGCGTTATTTAGTAGTGTCAACGTATCAACATATGACTGAAGAATGAGTTTAGATTTTAATAAACTTTATTTTTCAGCTTTAAGACGTGTACTATTATGGTACTTTCAATTGAACTATTTTTTAAGGATTCACAACTTTCTAAGGTATGATAATGGGTTGATTTGTACTCTATAGGATTTTCAAATCTAAAACTATTTATTATGTTTGAAATTGAAGTATTTCGATCAGAAACTTAGATTTTTGCATTACAGAAAATATCAAGATTTTTGAATATGAGTTAAACTTCTGATTTAGACTCTGCACATGAGAGAGAGAAACAACATAATTAAGAAGCTATCAAGTTACTAATTAAGGAATATGATCAATTCGTTACGAAGGCATGTCAATTTGTACAATGGAAATTGATTACCCTCTCACTACAAAAAAATACACTTCCGTGATGATACGTGTTTGTCACAGTAGGTCACGTTTTTTGTCATGCATGTACATCCATGACAAATTTATGACAGAATCAAGATAGTCATACCTATGCTGTCGTAGAAGTGTTCCATGACATTACCAAAATTATCATAACGGAAGTGTCCACTTCCGTGATGATAAATCACGCGTCACAGAAGTGCTTTCGTCAAGGGTGACCGGCACGTGGCATCCACCGTAACGGAACACCGTTAAGCTATCGGGTCGGGTTTTGGATCCGATAACCCGTTAACAGCCCCGACCAATGGGCATTTTCCACGTGTAAAATCATCATTGGCTGGAGGAAACACGTGTCAGCTCACTGTTGGGACAGATGTCATCCACTCATTGGACAGAAGGCGCCTATGATACGTCGACACGTGGCACGGCCCAACAGAGGCCCATTCCTATGAAAAGGCCGGCCCATTTGACTTGGTCAAAAGGTGGCAGGCCATCCCATGTAAAGCCTGTTAATGGCCTGTTTGTATATAGCCCATTTACAGCCCGCTAACCCAAGGCCCGTTAAGCCCTATCCGAATTAGGCCCAGTAGTGTCATCTGGGCCACCCAATATGATTCCAGCCCATTTTCACTTCTGGCCCATGTATGGCCCATGACATCTTTCGGCTCATATGAGGCCCTATGTAACTCTTGGCCTATTAATGGCCCATGGTGAAACTGGCCCGTAATGAACAGTGTATTACTTTACACCCATTAATGGCCCGTGGTGAAACTAGCCCGTAATGAACAGTGTATCACTTTATACCCATTAAGGGCCCGTTATTCCGTTGGGCCGTTTCTAGCCCATGTTATCTTTCGGCCTTCTCAGAGCCCCTTTATTCTTGGGCTCATTTCCAATATTCGTTTACTTACGGCCCATTACTGTCATGTTCTGCTTATGGGCCAAATTCAGCCCGTGGTTACACTCGGCCCGTTTGTGGTCCGTTAACACGTTGGGTCGTTTTCATAGCGTCATGAAATACGGCCTATTAACGATTGTTCGTTATGGTCGGCCCATGAACGGACGATTCCAACTCTAGCCCGTTTACGGCCATAATGCGGCCTGTTATTGGCCCATGTTTGGCCAATCGATCATACTGCCCGTATAAGGCCCATTGATGATACGGCCCGTAGAAGGCCCATTGTTTCTGCGGCCCATAGAAGGCCCATTGTTTCTACGGCCCGTGGAAGGCCCACTGTTTATACGGCCCGTGGAAGTCCCACTGTTTCTACGGCCCGTAGGTGCAGTGTCACTAGAGGAAATATTAGCCCATGGTTATTGTGACCTAGTTTAAAAAAATAGGTTGTTGCAGCCACTAGCAAACCGCAGAAAAAGAACTGCACTGACTACAAGCAAACAAATAAACAAGACAACAAGGAAATAAATAAGCAAGCAAGTTACACTAGGCTATCACGGCTATTACACATATTACATCCACTGGGCATCAAAGTTCGCCACCAATGCAAATATAGGGAACACATCAGCATATAGATGCCGCAACAAAATAAGTCCAGAACTGAAACCACTTCAGAAGAGCTCAAGAAACAATATCCTGGGTACCCATAATGCTAGCAAGATGCTTAGGAAGCTTATTAACTTTCTCTTGTTTGGCGCTTAGGTCCTCCAGCGCCTGCTGTTGCACCAGAAAGTATGCATCTGAATTCTGCAGGGACTTCCTCAGTCCTTCGGCTTCCTGTCGCATAACATCTGATCAATGTGTTTCAACTTGAAGTTTAGACTCAAGAAGCCGAACTGATTCAGGCAACGAGTTCGATCTGGCGCCAGCAGTGGTAGCCAGTAACTCGAACACTACATCAAGACAGGACTTTGGGGGTTGTCTCAGTGTCCTCAATATAGTTTTTATCAGCTTTCTTGGAGACCAACAGGGATGTCTCACTATCTTGAACCTTATCTTCATTACTTCCTTTACCATTGCATAACAGGGTACTCTTCTCCATTATTTTATCCGCGTTCTAAAAGGGAAACAAACGAACACATCTCAGGTTTACAATGTAGTATATGAAAATCATTTTGGTAAACTAGTTCAGTAGTAAGGTGGACAGGATAACAGCATGAAACAAACATATATCTATGTAGTATGGTCACTGTATGGTCTATATCATTCTAGTTTAGGTTGCCAAATCAAGATAGATACAGTTCGAATCATATCTATTTAAGACAAAGCAGCATAGACAGAATATAAGTGTGGGAAACTACACAGCAATAACAACACTTGTAATGTGCATGGCATGAGAACATAATTGTTTATTCAATTGAAATAGAAATCAACATAGAGCAAGTTACAACAGCAAATAGCCAAACACGTTGAAGAAACAGGTTTAAAACATACCTGTTGTGCCATTGGAGTTTCAATTGCATCCTTCAAATTTGAAATTGGTTGGTATCAGTAAATACAGTGATGCAAGAGCAAAGTAGTATGAACCATAGCTACGGAACCTGACCTGAGAACAATTCTTCTTCTGCTTTAAGCGTTGACTTCAGGTTCGGAGTGGTGGTCCTCATGATTTGGGCACTGCAGTTGCCTTACTAACTGCTCGTGTTTGGGTGCTCTGTGGTGGAGACGGTGCTGTGTCAACGGGAACTGGGTGTCTATCTGCTGGGGTTGCGGTGAGAAGGGGTGTAGCTGGTTCTCTGTCCAACTAGGTAGGGGTACAATCTGCATGAGTGTGGGTTATGTGTGGTGGGGCTGATTCTTGGGCAAGTACAACAGTGGTTCTATCTGCATCGACAGGTAGCACGATCTTTTCTGAAGACCGTGTTTTTACTCCCACAGATGCAATGGATAGTAGGGCTGATAAACAAGAAAAGTAATTGAATGTACAGACATTGTAAGATAGACAGGTGCAATGGATAGTAGGGAAGAAAATAGGGCATGAAATAATTCACATTTATGTTGTCTAAGCAAACAGAATAGCAGGACATAATTTCACATATATGATGGCTAATTAAACAGGATAGCATGACACAATTTCACATGCATGAGGGCTAACTAAACAGGATAGAATGACATACTTCAAAATGTGATGACTATGTAAACAGGATGACATGATATAACTATATGATGTGTCTATTAAAGTGGTTGGCATGCCATAAATCACAAACATGCCGTCGATGGAAACATGATGGCATGATATAATTCACGGATAGAATGACATAATTTAAAATATGATGACTATGTAAACAGGATGAGATGATATAACTATATTATGTCTTTAGAAAATGGGTTGGCATGCCATAATTCAGATACATGTTGTCTATGTAAACATCATGGCATGACATAATTCAAATATATGATTTATATACTAAGGAAGTGAGGAGAGGGCAATTGCATATATGATGTGTCAACTAAGGAGATGGCATTTAATATTGTGTATATGATGTAAAAAAATAAGCATTGCACTACAACATATGCATTATATGAGTAATATAACCCTGCCAAGTTTGAGAATACACCTCATGGGGGGTAATAGGACTGGTCATCTGCCTCTGAATCCTCCTCTGAAGAGCTATCTGTAACCAGCAAGATATCTGCTTCAGCAGGTAGCATTGTCTGCTCTGAAGACCTTGTTTTCACTCCAGATTTCTCCATCACCAATTCAAATGGCTGATGCACAGGAAGAGCAGTTGAATATACAAATATTGTCGACAAAAGCAATGAAAAATACAAAAAAAGGATGGCATGATATAATTCACATATATGACGCTTGCCTAAACAGCATGGCATTGCATAATTCACATACATAATGCCTTGCGACAAGATAACATTGCATAATTCACATATATAATGTCTTGCAACAAGATGGCATTGCATAATTCACATATATGGTAATTAGACACTAAACAGGTGGCATTCACACACAACATGTCTAAACTAAGCAAATGACATAGCAATGCAAGATACCATATGCACGATATGAGTAACATAACCCTGCCAAGTTAGGGAATGAACCTTAGGGGGGAAATATGACTGGTCATTTGTCTCTGAATCCTCCTCTGAGGAGCTATCGGTAACCAGCAAGACATGTGCTTTGTCAGATAGCATTGTCTACTCTGAAGACCTAGTTTCCACTCCAGATTTCTCCATGACTGTGCCGAATGGCTGATGCATAGGAAGAGTAATTGAATGTACTAAAATTGTTGACAAATTTAACACATAATAAAAAAATGATGGCATGATATAATTCACATATAAGATGACTGGCTAACCAGGGTGGCATTGCAAAATTCACATATATGATGCCTGGCTAGACAAGATGGCATTGCATGATTCACATATACGATAAAGAAACAAAACAGATGACATTGACACAAAGCATGTCTAAACTAAGCAGATGACATCTTTAATGTATATAGTAAGCAATGCAAGGCACCATATGCATGATATTACCAACATCAGCATGCCAAGTTAGAGCGAAGACCTCATGGGGTAAATAGGAGTGGTCTTCTCCTTCTGAACCCCCCTCAGAACAGTTATTTTCCTCTTGATTACAATCCGAAATGGGTGGAGGGGGGCTGCCTTTGCTCCCACCATGGAACGACGTATGCATGAAATTTTATTGCCACACAAGGCTCGTCTCTTTTGCTCTACATGATCAGTTCCATTGTGTACAATAACTGGCATGCATACGAATAAAACATAGTGAGATTATGTAAGGAGTGCATGCACAAATCCAGAGTGATGGTAGCAAACTGTGGGTAGACCCAAAACCAATGATAGCAGGCAGATAATAGCTTTAGTTAAAAAATACAAATAATGGCTCCTTTAATGTTTGTTTGCACCCAACATGAAACTCATAGTAGACACCGGAGATTAACCAGATAGTAGACAGATAGTACTGATTGCTGCCCCAATATGTACCCCACAACCATTTAAAAAATCAAGTTTCATCATTAGTTTGGACCTGACTCGTATTAAGCGACGCATAATGTAAGCAGACACAGAAGAGTGCGACCTCTCTTGCGGACCCGTGTAGTCCTCAAGGTCATCTGCTCAATTGATGATGGTAATGCAGTTGTCGTGGCTGCCGGCGGCAGGGAAGAAGATCTGATGCATCTGGAGATGGAGCCCGAGGTACTGCTCCGCTGTGATGGAGGGTTTCGTCGTTGGAGCAGCTCCGGTGAGTTGTACGACGCCGAGGCTGAAGCAGGACAAGAGAGACAACGAACAACTTTAACCTGAGTGGAATTCTAATAGCATCTCCAATGCATGACGTAAAATACATAACCAAAAAGTGCTAGATGTAAAATACATCAGCCGCTCATCTCTGAACTTAACTATCGAAACTGAACTTGACTATCGAAACTGAACCTAACTGTCGAAACTGAATTTTGCTGTCGAAACTGAACGCACCAGCAAGGTGAGGCTACACGTCGGTCGACTGACTTTTTCATCTCTGGTCAGTCGATTTTGCAGCCGCTGGATATGAAATCAAGGGCCTATGGTTCATCTTCAACCTCCACCCCCCTGAGCCGCCAGCCACCACCGGCCAAACAGCAGCCCCCCGCCGCCCGCGGTCGGCCGTGC
>NC_057795.1:563383019-563386846 GCF_018294505.1 Triticum aestivum | reverse complement strand
CTGGCGAACCCCACGCCACCGCCCCGCCAATTCCCCGCCACCGCCGGCGACCACCGCCCCCATCCTGAACCCTAAGATAGATAGTGGGGTACCTCTCCGGCGAGCCCCCCTCCACGCTGCGGCTGGTTCTTCCTTCACCCAGGCGAGCCCACCCCTTGGAAATCGACTGACCCAAAAGTCGATTCAGTCGACTGAAGTGTAGCCAAATCGGAGCAGCATCGCAAGCTAGAGCAAGAGCGAGAGCAGCAGCGCGAGCAAGAGCAATAGCAAGAGCAGACCAGGGAGGGGACCGAGAGCAGGAGCAGAGCAGCAGCGCGAGTGAGAGCTAAAGCAGCAGCAGCTCCTACTGATGTGGACGTCGCCGCCGAGGGAGCGACACCGTGGAGGAAGTGGGCGGCGACGCCGCCGTGGATGGAGCCGCGCCGTGTCGGCTCGGGACCGAGCGCCGGCAGCACCGTGAGATCGAATCAATAAGAAAATGTGGCGATTAGTGTACAACCTCTTTGGTGGCGCTGAATAGGCCGCAACTTCATCCAAGGAAACGGTGATGATGATGCTCTTTCGGTGGTGTAGGTGAAGACGGCGGTGTGGGAATGGAGGTGGTGCGAAAGACGAGGGGAACGTCGGGGCAGCTCCTTGGAGGTGGAGGATGGGGTGGCTGAACCGGCGGGACGATGAGATCGACGACGGATCCTCATCCGGTACGGTGGATGAGGGACGTCGAGGTGTTGGTGTGGACGACATCATCGGGGAAGAAGCTCCGGCTGGGTGGCGGACGGAGTAGGGTGTGGGGTTTCGTCGCGGGTTTTCGGGGGCCTCGTTGTACGAATGGGTGGGCGGATGGGATGGCAGTGGGGAACCATGGCTTAGAGACGCGCTTGTCCGAAATGTGGGGTAAGGTACAAAAGTACCCCCCATCGATTTGAGGCGGTTCTTTTGGTTCAGGGGTACCACGGGCATTTCGCGTGTCAGGATTTCACAGGAGGTGGGAGTTTTCGCGCGCGTTGTAATTTTGGAATAGCAAGGCGCGGGTTGAGATGGAGGGAGTTGTCAGAGCACAACGAGACAAAGATATATCTTAAATATTTCGGGCTAACAAGGCGCGGGTTGAAGAGGCGGGAGTTTTGCAGCATGATAGGCAGAGACGCTAGCTTCAATTTTCGGCATAACAAGGCGCGGCTTGAAATTTTGGAAGAACAAGCTTAACGTGTACCCAAAAAAGACAATTTGCACCTCAACACACACAACACACACACAAACACCATTTAGACTAGAGTAAGGTACACGTGCATTGCACGCATGAGATTTGGCAACCAAATTATGAATAAATACCACATTATAGCATGCAAGCTTTGAGTCATATATGCATGATGTAGATGTTCGTTTAATTCTTATAGTTCATTTCATTCAAAATCATCTAGTTTTTATAAGAAAGCTAATCTATTTTAAGATTCATGAAATTGTGCGTTGTAAGACATAAAGTAAAAACAAATAATGGCAAATCATATAGAAAAACATTTGGGGAATTATGATACGGAAGATTCTAGAACAAATAAGAAGTGCTTGTGTTTTAATGTTTGTGCATTATGCTTAAGTTCAACCATGGAGTCTTCTAGATTATACATGTGGCGAAATCTGGTGGAATCTAGATGATATCCCACGACCAATAGTGCTCAAATTTGCCATCTTTGGACCTTTGGATTCGCCTCATCCAACGACCATCTTTCAAAGTTAAAGTTACCCGCTCACAATAAATAAAATATATAATATAATATATATAGGGGTATAGATATAGATATATGATGCGAAAGCCGCCCATCATCTCCAATTACATGCTCGGATGCGACATGGCCAAATGATGTCTGCCATCGGTATCTCAAATTCAAATCAGTCTGACCTTCTTCAATGTGTATACATTACAACATGCTCATTTCCAGAGCACACCGCACAGATCTCCGTTATATTCATGCATGCATGGGTTTCAAACATCAGGATCTCTTATTCAAATATTTGAATTCAACTTTACATTGATTATGACCTCACCTATTCTTTACACCCATGCAGTAGTCTTCTCTTTATAATTGTACCACTAACTTTCTCTCGTGCATGCATGCCCACACACTACCAGTCGGCATTATCTATCGCACGCATGCAATCTTTTTCTTCAGGTCGGTCTCCCATGACGGCACACACCCACACACATCCCTCTCTCCCTCATATCGGGCATTCTTTATCTCTCACGCGTGCATGTGCAACGATCGATGTTCCTCTATGTATGTGTGTATATAGCTAGGTCTTTCATAGTTTTCCACACAAACCAATCAATCGATATATCCAGTGAGGTCTCACCCTCTTTCCCATGTCCACATCGATCAATCTATACCTCTCCCACGTCCACATCGATCAATCTATACCTCTCTATATAGGATTAAAATAAATAGCTAATACACCCACATTAATTATATATCCAACATATATATCCAACATCCCCCTCTCATCATCCATGCCTTCCGCTTCATCTCTTAGATGCGTGCACAATGGCGAAGACACGGAAGATCAGTTCGTCCATGCATGTGACCAGACTCCAGCAGACACGCCTGGATTGGCTATCGTCTACATATCGTGCAGGTTGTGTTGTACATGGCTGTAGTTGTGGTGAGAAATCTAAAAAAAGGTTTCTTGTCATCTCGCAAAATTATGTGTCATGTGCTTCGGATCACTACGAGGGTTAAACAACGACAACTGAGTTGGGCTAGTCATTGGGGGCACATGCACGAACATTGACTCACTACTAGGAAAAAGCCTAGCAGCAGCGCGGGTTTTGGGCCTATTAGTAGCACAGGGGTCAGCACTACTAATAAGGCGCTACAGCTAACGTATAGCAGTAGCGCGGGTGCCACCCGCGCTACTACTACGTCCGTTAGTAGTAGCGCGGGTAAAAATCCGCGCTACTACTACATCTGATTTTTTTTGAATTTTTCAAAAAAAAATTCAATTTTTTCCTAATTTTCAAAATTCTCAAGTATTTTAACCTCCAATCTCTAATCACCCCTCATCGCTGCTCGATTTAATCTCTAATCACCCCTCATCATTCCAAATCATCTAACTTCCCGGACGGTCACCCATCCTCTCACTACTCCAGCCTGAGCACGCTTAACTTCCGGGTTCTATTCTTCCTCGTTTCCAAGTCTGCACTTGTTGTTTTCCTGACAATAGTAAGATGTCAATCCTATTAACCTCAGGAATTTAACTTGAGCATGAAGTCACACATTTCACTGTTTGAGTTTTGAAACTATTGTTCTAAAAAATAACACTAATATTTAGTAACACTAATATTTCTTGAATAATTAGTTTGACCATTGTTTGACCACAGTTTGACCATAGTTTGACCATATTTGATCAAAATTCAAAAAAAACTGAAATAATTATTTAGTAACACTAATATTCTTGAATAATTAGTTTGACCATAGTTTGACCAGATTTAACAAAAATTAAAAAAACTGAATTTTTTTGATTTTTTTTGCCTCCAGATCTTAAAAGCCCCGTAACTTTTTTTCTGTTATGTTTTTGAGGATTTTGAAAATGTTCAACTTTTTTTGATTTTTGGGTGTAACTTTTCGAGTAGATGATTTTTCATATAAAAAACTTTTTCATCCGAGTTAGTATGCAAAAGTTATGCCCATTTTTACAAATTCTCGAGGAATTTTGCAAATAAAGTCAAAATTCATATTTGCAAATTTTCCCACAACTAGACCACATATCACATGGGAAACTTATTTTCTTTTATTTTTTGACATTTTCATCATTTTCTTTTATTTTTTTTAAAC
>NC_057795.1:563361696-563382723 GCF_018294505.1 Triticum aestivum | reverse complement strand
AGTTTGAAACCCAGTATTTAGTAGTAGCGCGGGTTTTTACCCCTCGCTACCACTATGGCATGTCCCCGAGGGGCACGGTTGAGAATGATTAGTAGTAGCGAGGGGTAAAAACTTAGTAGTAGCGCGGGTTTATAACCATCACTACTACTATGGCATGGTACAGGGGCACTATAGAGAGCACTTAGTAGTAGCGAAGGTTAAAAACCAACGCTACTGCTATCAACTTAGTAGTAGCGAGGGTTAAAAACCCGCGCTACTACTATGGCATGTCCCGGGGGGCACGGTAGAGACCGCTTAGTTGTAGCGAGGGTTAAAAACCCGTGCTACTGCTATCAACTTAGTAGTAGCGAGGTTTAAAAACCTGCGCTACTAGTAAGTAGCAGCGTAAGCGTCTGTGTATAAGCTTTTCCCTAGTAACGACTACTCGGCTGCCATCTAGGTCAAGCTGGCAATGTTAGTTAGACATCTATCGACGGACCCCTTTTCTACGAGTTTATCTTTAATTTGAGCTTTGTTCCTCGTCTAGTTTGTCCGCCGGGATTCATGTTGTCTCCTTTGGGCAGTGAGGTTATGATTTCTTGTCATGTGGCATTTTTTCGTGTTATATGTTATAATCCGGCGCTTCAGATCAAAATGACGACAACTGCGCCTCCGGGCCACGTGCATGAAGACTTCTCGACAGTCATTGACGAGGTCAAGCCGGCTCCGGTAGACAAAAGAAAACTAAGTACTACTCCACTATATAGGCATTGATGCTTGCTTGCTAGTGTTGGTTTCTTCACACTGTCTCGGCCTCTCCAGATCTAAACACGACAGCAGTGGCCACTCTCTCTCTCTCTCTCTCTCTCTCTGCTCACCACTGGTCACAAATCCAGCCGGATCCTCTCCGCCGGGGAAGGTCAGAAGGTGCAACGTTCACGCGGTCATCCTCAGCGACGGCTCTTACCCACTGCTGGGCGGGTCCCGATCAGCCTGCCTTGCCGTTCTCTCCCAAGCACAGCTGGCGAGGGAGGGCCTCCGACCTCTTCTTCTGTGCTGCCGTAGTGTGCGCATCCGGCCTCCCGCCGCCTACCTAGCATCATCCCGGTGACCATCAGGTATAACTTCCTTCGAAACCGGCCTTGCTCTACTTCCCGAGCTCCTGACGTTGCTGCATTTGTAACTTTTACTATTTCTCAGGCCCCCTCATAGATAGGATCAATCGTCTGTTTGAAAACCACCTATTTTTTACATTTAAGAGGTAAAACTAGTTCATGCACTCGAATCTAGTACTACTTGGTTCAAACAAGGAAGAAAGGGGGTGGGGGGTGGGGAGGATTTGTTACCTGAATCTAGGACTTGGTCGAAAGAGGAAATAATGGGGGCGAAAAGTAGCAGAGACTGGCTATCCAACTGGTCTCTAGGTCTAATAGGGAAATAAAGGGAAACATAGTACAAACTCAATATAAACCCGATCTATTGGTTGAAAAAGGAAAGAAAGTGGGGACTGGGGGACAAGTCAACAGAGTAAGTCCAACACTAGATTTGCTAGCCTCACACAGTACAAGGTGGCTATACTGAACAAAAATGGGACCAACCCAGATATCATGTCCTGATGTTTGTTTCCCCGAGCCACTCTTATGTAATGCCACTGGTAAAATGTAGCAGTCGCACTGCTAAAAGTAAGGACACGTTAAACCAATGTTGTTTTCAATGTAATGCCTCCAGTAATATGAATCAATGGCACTTCTTTACATGTCCTGCTAAAATTTCCCATTAAGATAAGTTGGTTCTTTTCGTTAGAAATGCAACTGTCCTGGTCCGCCTACTCTCCCGTGCCCAAAGTAATGTCATATTTAACGATTGTCATAGTTAATCCTGATGCCCACACTAATATCTAGCAATGCCACTCCTTTAGAAATTGCTACTGTCCTTGTAGGATTTCCATTCAGATAAGGAACATGCTTCTTTTCATTTGATGCATGTTTCTCACTTGTTACTTGTTAGTCACCCTCCTTTCCACCTTTTTGTGCAAACAGAGATATACATTTCACGCTCGATCTTAGTTGAACTGCACAAATGATATCCAAATTATAGTTGAGCATTCCAGGAGCTTCACAACCAACCTTGATGAAGCTCCGTGGGTTTCATTTCTGATGGAAATGGAACCGGGGCTGGAGCCCCTTTCTTAATTTTTTTTTGAAGAAGAAGCTGCTAGCTCACGGGACATTGCTTCATTTTAGGTGAACTGCACCAAAAGGTCCCATGAATTGAATCATCCATGTTGGTGACTGAAAGAGCCAGCTTCAGCATCCCAGTCTAAGCACCCCCGGCCTCCATACTTGCGACGCACGGTACACCTTGTTTGCCACTTGCTCGACCCTAGTGTCACTGATAAAATGAAGTAATAATACAGTTAAAATAGAGCGAGTGTCATATCTATCATTTCATTTCCAATGTAGATAAAGAAAGTGCTTCTCTTTGTTAAAGTATGTTTCATCAACTAGTCCCATTGTTAATGTTTAAGCATTTCTGCAAACTGGGGTGCTTAATTTTAGTTGATATGTACAAAAATAGAGATTTGAATGTCTCAGGCTCCTCCTTGTACTACTATTGTACACTAATGTTCATCACTGGCAGAAGGTGTATCTGGGAGACTTGGCACGATCTCAAGTATGAGGCGTATCGTATGAGGCGTCGCAGGGCCCATCTCGCCCTCGCAGCATGGCATACTATGATACTATCGCAATATTTTCTTCTATTTATTTTGTGTGTTTCATCAACTAGTGCCACTATAATGTAATCACGCTTTTTCATTATCTGTGCAAACAGGGTTATTCAGCTATATTTTGGTGGAACTGCACAAATGTACGTATGGAACTGGCATATATGCAGAGTGCGAGGTGTGCCAAGTAAAAATTACCGACACCAACCATGCTGCATGCACGCATTGGCATCCACCACAACCAGTGGGATGTGTGGCGCTCTATGTGGACGGATCTTTCTCGGCAGCAAATCCTCTAACCAAATACTAGTAGCTTATATTGGCAGTTTTCTAGGGAGTACTCTTTTCTGAAAGAAGCACCAATCTATTTTTCTTTATTTGTACACTGTGCCACAACTTTGACCCAAATACTAGAAGCTTACCTTAAACCCTACCGCCGCCATTGAAACGAGGCGAGCATCGAGGGAACCGTGGATAACGTCGGGGAAGCGACATCGCGCCATCCGGCCTCCTCTTGCGGTGGGAGAACGAATACTCCTGTGGCTCCAGCTGGCTCTGCATCCTCATGAATGGCACACTATACTCTATCAATTCGTTATCCTCTGGGTGCTCGACCTTCGACCTGTACACCCACCACCTCCGCCTGACTGTCGCCTCGGCGAATCTATCTGCTCCATCGCCCATAGGAGATACTCGATGAACTCGGAGGACTGCGGCGTGACTGCCGCCGAGGAGTACATGTACATCGCCGCCCTCATCGCCGTCGTCTCGCTCTTTCGCATACATTGCCACATGGCCCGCACCATCCTCGAAATCTCCCACTCATTTTCAAACCAACTAAGGATCTCCTTCAACTTGGCTAACTTTGCGTGGTCGCCGCAGGTGATCTGCCTGATTTGCTGCTGCATCCTCTCCATAGATGTCGTTCTAAGTGGTCCATTGCTAGCTTTGGAAGACGGGAGGAGAGACGGTGGTCTTGCAATAGAGAAGAGGGAGAGGAGAGGAGGTGGTTTTGGAATGGAGATGATGGAGAGGAGAGGAGGTGGTTTTGCAATGGAGAGAAGATCGGAAGAGGGAGAGGCGAGACGGTGGTTTTGGAATGGAGATGATGGATAGGCGAGATGGTGGTTTTGGAATGGAGACGATGGAGAGGAGAGGAGGTGGTTTTGTAATGGAGATGATGGAGAGGAGAGGAGGTGGTTTTGGAATGGAGAAGATCAGAAGAGGGAGAGGCGAGACAGTGGTTTTGGAATGGAGATGATGGAGAGGAGAGGAGGTGGTTTTGCAATGGAGAAGATCAGAAGAGGGAGAGGTGAGACGGTGGTTTTGGAAGGGAGATGATGGAGAGGATAGGAGGTGATTTTGCAATGCAGAAGAGGGAGAGGAGCGTGCGGCGGCGATTTAGGATTGGGCGAGAGGGTCGGCGCGCTGTGACTGGATCAAAATCAAAATCAATTTACCCTTCAATTAAGAAAGCGATCCCACATTAACTAGTCTCCCTTTTATTCTGGGTCATAATTGACCATGATTTTCGCACATAAAATATATGTTATACGTTGCAAAAATAATATAATTTGAAAGTACATTCACATACGAACCAAATGATACTATTTTTGGTGACATGCATTCACATTTTGCTTGTCACATATAGTACGTGGTCAAACTTTGACCCAAAATACGCAAAACAACAAAAAAATACTTCCAAGACCAGCACCACTCTTCCACTCTTCTCCCGTTCCAATCTAAATCCACCGCCGCTCCTCTGCTGTTCCAATCTAAATCTAGCGCCGCTCCTCTCCTCTTCCATTTCAAAACCACCGCCCCTCCTCTCCTGTTCTAGTCCAAAACCAACGTCGCTCCTCTCCCGTTCTAATCCAAAACCAGCGCCGCTCCTCTCCTCTTCCATTTAAAAACCACCGCCGGCGAGTGAAGGTGCTGTGGAGAAGTAGATCGATGGAGGAGTACAATCGATACGTGAGGATCGCAGACGGCGACCCTGTGAAGCTAGCTAGGATGTTGGAGATACAGTCTTGGTTTGACAACAAGGACCAACCAGCGGCGACGGCGACATCCATGGCCAAATATCTGGAACAGAGTGAAAAGGCGGCGATACTCCCGGAGGGAGTCGCGCTGGAGTACATAGAGCTGCTCCTCTGGGCCATGGAGCAAATAGATTCACCGAATCCGATCGTGAGGGAGCGGTGGTGGGAGTATTGATCCCAGATGGAGCATCCACCAGAGATTGAAGGATCGAGCATCTACAGGGTGTCGTTTGTGAGGGTGTCCTGCCAGAGCGAGCCGGTGGAGTCTTCGTCGATCGAACCCAACTGCAGGAGGAGAAAAGCAGTTGGCCCGATGATGCTTCCCCGCCATCGTCTCCCTCGCCGTTCACCTTGTCTCACGGGGCGGCTGTATGCCGCCGAGGAATGGGAGGGGACTGCCCCCCAGCCCAATAGTCGGGCAGGTTGTGAATTGTCAGGAGGAGCTTAGGGTTGTCAGTATTTGCAGGTGGTGAATTGTGTTTTGTGTTGTGTATTTTGACAGTACTTTCAGATATGAATGTCTTTTGAATTTCAGATTTGCAGTATTGAGCATATGAAGAATTTTATGAATTCTAGAGATCTATTTTTAGCACTTAAAAAAAGTAGTTTCATGGGAGTATAAAAGTGCAGACGAGAAGAAACTGCAAGTTTCAGTTTCAGATAAGAAACTGCAAGTTCAGTTTCAGATAAGAAACTGCAACTTTCAGAGGCAGAGCATTTATATTAACACGGCATTTTCAAACAGGGTTAACATCATGTTGGAAGTTTTATTCGTGGTCGAAATGGAACTACCAGCCAGTTAAGATCATGCTGATTAACATTCATGCATAGCACATTGTCAGGACCCCGACTCGATGCCACATCGATCTAGCATGTAACACCTCATATCGCTTTGCGGCCTCACGCACGGTATCCCCACAGGTGTCGCCTTACCTTTGCCCGGGACCGTTTGCGCATTTTGGCACACGTATATGATGGTGTCGCTAGCATCCATATGATAAAGAGCCCAGGCTGACATGGCTAGTCGTAAACCCAAAGTGGCACTAACTTACAGGGACAGGCATTCATGACCCAGCATCGAACGTGTCGGTCATCAGCGAGTGAATCCAGGCTGTAGCACTGGGCTAACAGGACTCCGGTGAACCGGGCTGTAGCGGGCTAGCAGGACTCCGGTATTCATCGCGTGACATTTCCCCGAAAGGACAGACACAGGATCGAAGAAGGACACATGCCGGCCAGCCTAGGTGTTCCGGAGCAGTAGCAAGCTACCAGGGCTCAGTGGAAGCACTAGGAGACATTTCCCGGTAAGAGAGGCTACTAAGGATAAACAACTAGATAGTCAGATCCCACACATAGCAATACACATTACACGTACGCATAACATGCACGTATGTGTTGTACAACATGGCATCACATCATAACTCAACAACTCATATAGATAAAGGCTCAGAAGAGCCATCACAGCATTATTACAAGCAGGGGTCACATGACCCAACAGTCAGAGCAATCAAGCAACAAGCGGAAGCATTACATGTCTGAGTACAGACATCTACAAATGAAAAAGGCTGAAGAGCCTGACTATCTACACCATCCGATCAAGATCGTAGCTGAGGTACTAGCTACTAGTCGAAGTCCACGAGAACACTAGTAAGACCGAAGTCTCCGCTGCAAAAACATAAATAAAGCAACATGAGTACAAAGGTACTCAGCAAGACTTACATCAGATCCTATCATACATGCATTTGTACCAAGAGGGTAATGTGGGGTTTGGTTGCAGCAAGCCAGCTTTGACTCTGTGGCTATCCTGTTCTACGACTACCAGAAACTCTGGAGGTGAAACAACGTACACGAGTCCACTAATCACCACACAATACACTACTATGGACTCATCCCCGTCTCCCTACGAGAAGGCCATCCATAGCACTCACACTTGTCTTGAGCATTTTAGGGTATCCACTTCAAGTTGTCTATGTACCATGTAAGCATCCAAGAAGTCCATAACCGCGGACCCGGCTATTCGAATAGATCATGTTAACCCTGCAGGGGTGTACTTCTTCACACACGCTCTCGCCACTTACCGCCATCTACACGTCATGTATCTCGGCAACCTTCAAGCGGAAGCCTGGCGAGGGTGTCGGCCACGACCTGACTAACCACACAAGACCCTAATCCAGGTTTATCGCCTATTCGGGTTCCATCCGCAAGGCGATCCGGCCGGGGTTTCACTCACGGCCCCAAACGATGTGTGCAGGGTTCCCAAGCCCACCTCGCCGGATGGATCTACGCTTGGTACACCGTGCCACTGGTGCCTAGTCTGTCCCAAGCCCACCTGGCCGGGTGCCAGTTGGTAGACTACTAACACTACCTACAAACACCAGAAACTAGTTGCGACTCCTGGACAGAGACCAAGTTGGTTAATAAGCCGAGAGGGGTCGAGTTACCGGAACCCAATGTGTGGTAGTATCGAGTCATTGGACAACATACGTAGAACTCAGTGCTTAAGGACGGTTCCAGTGAGACAACCCACCATGTACTCCTACATGGCCTCTCACCGCTACCTTTACCAAATCGTGTTCACACACTTAACTCTCAGCATCAGAACATATCGTAACACTCCAATTCATTCCCAATGAACCAGACCTGACACAACTCTAAGCAATAGCAGGCATAGCATGGTAGGAACATATCAGTGGTTTCAATCAACTCCTACACATGCTAGTGGGTTTCAACTATTTACTCTGGCAATGACAGGTCATGCAGAGGAATGGGTTCAACTACCGCAGCACAAATTAGCAGATGAATCGTTGTTGTCCTAATGCAATAACTGAGAGCAGGAGCGAGAGAGTAGGGTTTTATCGAAATGAACAAGGGGGTTTGCTTGCCTGGTAAATCAACAAGGGAGGCACTGCTTCACCGACAGGTACTCTGGAACGTCTCCGGAGCAGGACCTATCGAGAAGGAACGGTGCCGGCAAGCAAAGCACAATCATATGCAACAATATGATGCATGAGCATGGCATGTAGATGTGATGCTGTTTGAGCTAATGCAACTAGTATTCAATTGAATGAAGTCCATTTGAACAAAAGGTTCAAATGCAACTCCAAAAATAAGTCTCTTAATATGCCATAATGTGTTTTCTCATATTCAGCATGTATAAGTTGGTTTGTCATGCATGAAACTAGTACAGATGGAAAGATTGCATTTTTCTGATAATTTTTCATATATAAATTATTTCAATCTGAGCTACGGTTGAATTTCTATGAATTTTTGAAGTTTAAAACAATTTCTGGAATTTCCTGATTTAATTTAAATCCAGAAATTATATATTGCGTCAGCATTGAGTAAGCATGACGTCAGCATTCAACTGGGCTGGTCCGGGTCAAACCTGACGTGTGGGACCCACACGTCAGTGACAGGGGGGTCAAACAGGGGTTAATTAACTTAATTAACAGATTAGGGGGGGGTCGGGCCCGCTGGTCAGTGTTAGTGGCTAATTAGGTTTAGTTATTATTTTTTTTAACTAAAATTAGCAGGGCCTGGCCCCACTAGTCAGCGACCCTGGGGGGTCAAATCCCAGGTCAAACAAGTCAGACCCACCGGCGGTTAGTCGCCGGCGAGTCCTGAACGCGACGGAGGCTGCGGAATCGTCGCTCCGGCGACCAATCGTGCGGCGGAGAGCACCTACGCGAAGCCCAGGCTCGCACGCATCCTGTGGCGCCCTCTGTTTCACCAGAAACGGCCTACATCGCCGGCGGCGACCACTTGGGCGGCGACCGGAGTTCGGGATAGCGCGGGCGTGGGGCTGCAGCTCGCATTCGAGCGAACGGAGGGCACAGGCGGTAGCTACGAGGCAGCAGGAGCACATCGAGCTACTACGCGAGGCGGAGGTGCTCGGGGGCACGGAGCTCGCCGGCCATGGCGGACGACGGCTTCGGGCGCTCGCGGGGCAGCGGCTACAGGGCACGCGCGAGAGAGAGAGGTGAGGGGAAAGGAAGAGGGGCTCACGGCGGACTCGCAGAGCAGGCCGGTGTGCTTGGGGACGTCCTGCGTCCGGCGAATCGACGGTGATGGCGCCGAGGTCGATCTCCGGCGTCGGTGGTGAAGAAGACAACGGCGTCGGCGATGGAGCGCGTCCGGAGGTGCGTGGCTTGACGAGGAGGTAGAGGGGGTCGAGGCGGAGCTGGGAAGCGTGTCAGGGAGGCGAGGGGAGGCCGGTGGCCACGGCAACGGCGAGCGATGGCGGCGGCTGCGCTCGGGTGCGCTCGGGGAAGAGAGAACCAGGGAGGAGGGAGAGCGAGAGGGAGGGGAAAAAGGACCGGGGCGGCTGCGTGGCGACGTTCGGTCCATCCAGAGCGGCGCGGGGAGGACAGGCAGGCAGGGAGGGAGGAGGCGTGGTGCGGTGGCGCGCGAGCGCATCGGGCACGCTCCGTTCCCCTGTCGGGAAGGAAGACGACAGAGGAGGGGGGCCAGGTGGGCTGGGCCACCCCCTGGCTGGGCCGGCCTGCTGCTGCTGGGCTGCGCAGGGGAGAGCCCCAGGTAAGCACAGGTGAGGTTTTCCTGTTTTATTTCCCTTTTTCTATTTTTTTCTGACATTTGTTTGGTTTAATAAAAATACTAAACCATTTTATTTGCTTATGCCAATTTTTGTAGGGGCTAATGGTATTATTCCAGAGCTCCTCAACAAAAGGCACAATTTTTGGACATATATTTCAAATATATTATTATATATATCCAAAGCAATAATTATCGAATTAATCCAAATGGCCAAAATAATTATCCATGAGCTCCTAAAAATATTGTTCTGATTTTTATCTCTGTCCAATATTTTCAGAGAGCAACATGAGCATTTTCTTGGACCCTTTTGGAGAAATTTTTATTTGGTCATTTTCAAAAATGATTCTGAGGGTTCCACCAATCCTCATTTCAAATTTAAATGAAATTTAGATATGATGCACAAATGGCTAGCTAGACTAAGTCATACCAGACTAGGGATGTGACAACTCGCCCCCACTTGAAAGAATCTCGTCTCGAGATTCAGGGGTCGACGGAAAGAAAGCGGGGTACTCCAGTCGAAGACGATCTTCTCGCTCCCAAGTAGCCTCTCTCTCGGAATGATGAGACCACTGAACTTTGAGAAACTTGATGTTCTGACGTCGGGTAACACGCTCTGCTTGATCAAGAATGCGAACCGGGTACTCTCGGTATGTGAGGTTATCTTGGAGATCAAGCGTTTCGTGGTCCACTCCGTGGATAGGATCCGAGAAGCAACGCCTGAGTTGAGAGACGTGGAAGACATCATGAACTCGAGAAAGATGTGGGGGTAGTTCCAATTGGTAGGCAACCTCTCCTCGTTTAGCGAGAATACGAAAAGGACCAATGTAACGAGGAGCCAACTTGCCCTTGATACCGAAACGATGGGTACCCTTCAAAGGAGTAACCCGAAGGTATGCTTGGTCACCAATTTCATAAGTCATATCCTTATGATGACGATCGTACTGGCTTTTCTGACGAGACTGGGCTGTTTTCAAATTCTCACGAATGATGCGAACTTGCTCTTCTGCCTCCTGGATCATGTCCGGTCCAAAGAATTGTCTTTCACCGGTTTCTGACCAGTTCAAAGGTGTTCGACATCTTCGTCCATAGAGAACCTCAAAAGGAGCTTTCTTGAGGCTGGATTGGTAGCTATTGTTATAAGCAAACTCGGCGAAAGGAAGACATTTCTCCCAATCCATACCGAAGGAGATAACGCAAGCTCTAAGCATGTCTTCGAGAATTTGATTGACCTGTTCCACCTGACCACTCGACTGAGGGTGGAAAGCGGTACTGAAGGAAAGATGGGTTCCCATGGCAGTTTGGAAGCTCTCCCAAAAATGAGAAGTGAAAAGACTGCCACGGTCTGAATTGATCTCTAGTGGAACACCATGAAGCGACACTATTCGAGAAATATATAAGTCAGCAAGCTGACCAGCAGTGATACTTTCCCGAACAGGAAGGAAGTGAGCCACTTTGGAAAGACGATCGACGACTACGAAGATAGCGTTATTCCCTTTCTTGGTCCTGGGAAAGCCGGTAATGAAGTCCATACCAACTTTATCCCATTTCCACTCAGGAATAGCTAAAGGCTGAAGGGTGCCAGCAGGCCTTTGATGCTCTGCCTTAACGCGACGACAAACGTCACAGTTAGCAATGAACTCAGCGATTTCTCTCTTCATCCTAGTCCACCAGAACCTCTGGCGTAGATCCTGATACATCTTAGTACTACCGGGATGAATTGTGAGAGGAGATTCATGCGCCTCCTTAAGAATCAATTGTCGAAGATGTTGCTTCTTGGGGACCACCAGGCGGTTCCCAAAGAAAACAACACCTCGATCATCTATAGAGAAACTACCAGCAATACCCTTGGCAATGTTTCTCTTGATCCGGGTAATCCCCGTATCATGCTTCTGGGCTTCTATGATAAGATCCACAAGGGTAGGTTTCGCCACCAAGGTAGAAAGGAATCCGTGAGGAGCAATGTGAAGATTAAGCTTACAGAATTCCTCATGGAGAAGTGGTTGGCCTTGCTGCAACATGAGATTGTTGCAATAGGATTTACGGCTTAGCGCATCAGCCATGACGTTGGCCTTGCCTGGGGTGTAGGTAATTCCTAGATCATAATCTGTGATCAACTCCAACCAACGTCTTTGCCTAAGGTTCAAATCTGGTTGGGTGAAGATATACTTGAGACTCTGGTGATCGGTGTAGATCTCGCAACGTTTACCAAGGAGATAATGTCGCCAGGTCTTGAGTGCATAGACTACGGCTGCAAGCTCTAGATCATGTGTAGGATAATTCTCCTCATGTGGATGCAACTGTCGAGATGCATAGGCAATCACATGACGATCCTGCATAAGAATGCAACCTAGTCCCTGTCGTGAGGCGTCGCAGTAGATAATAAAGTCTTTAGTGAAATCCGGTGGCACAAGTATGGGAGCAGAAGTCAGGCGCCTTTTCAGTTCCTGAAAACTGTACTCACACTGTGGGGACCACTCAAACTTTTTATCTTTCTTGAGAAGTTCCGTGAGGGGTTTGGCTACTTTGGAGAAGTTTTCAACAAAGCGGCGACAATAGCTGGCTAGACCAAGGAAACTCCTAACTTGTTTAACGGTCTCAGGTGGAGTCCAATCGAGAACAGCCTGAACTCTCTCGGGATTGACAGCAATGCCCTTACCAGAGATTACGTGGCCTAGGTAGGTCACTTCTGGCAACCAAAATTCACACTTGGAGAACTTGGCATAAAGGCGGTGCTCTCTGAGTTTTTCTAAAACAAGTCTAAGATGTTCGGCATGCTCTTCCTCGTTCTTCGAGTAAATAAGAATATCATCGAGGTAAACCACGACGAACTTATCTAAGTACTCCATGAAGATGGAGTTCATCAGGCGGGAGAATGTGGCTGGGGCGTTGGTTAGGCCGAAGGACATGACGGTGTATTCATACTGACCATAACGAGTGACAAAAGCTGTCTTGGGAATGTCCCTGTTTCTGATCTTGATTTGATGGTAGCCTAACCTTAAATCCATCTTGGAAAAGACTGAGGATCCAGCGAGCTGATCATACAGGTCGTTGATCCTGGGGAGCGGATACTTGTTCTTTATCGTGACCAAATTAACGGGACGATAATCAACGACCATCCGGTCCGTACCGTCTTTCTTCTTGACAAAGAGGACGGGGCAAGCCCAAGGAGAAGAACTAGGACGGATGAAACCCTTTTGCAAGGACTCATCAAGTTGTTTCTTAAGCTCGGCTAGTTCTAAGGGTGCCATCTTGTAGGGTCTCCTAGCGATTGGAGCAGTTCCTGGGATAAGATCTATGACGAACTCTACATCTCTGTCAGGCGGAACACCTGGCAGTTCCTCTGGAAAGACATCCGGAAAGTCACGGACTACCGGGATATCTTCAAGGTCTGGAAGAGGACTGGCATTAAGGGAATAGAGCTGACGCTTTGCAACTCTAGTGGAGACAATGGCTATCTTGCCAGATGGGTGTGTGAGCTGAACAGACCTGGTGAAACAATCAATCTTGGCACGATGAGCTGTCATCCAGTCCATACCCAAGATGATGTTAATATCCGAAGACTTGAGAGATATCAAGGAAGCAAGGAATGCAAGTCTGTCCACAAGGATTTCATTGCCATAACTTATCCTAGAAGTTTGCCATTTGGATCCAGGAGTTTGAATAAGTAGTGGAGAGGGCATATCACAAAATGACATGTCATGCAAGGGGGCATAGCTTTCAGAAATGAAGGAATGAGACGCTCCAGTATCGAACAAAACCGATGCCGGATGACAGTTGACAAGGAGTGTACCAAGAACGACATCTGGATCATCATGAGCGGCTTTAGCTGAGACGTGGTGCACACGTCCATGTACAGTGGGAGCTGACTTGGCACTGATCATCTTGCGTGATGGCTTACCATGGCCAATAGACTTATCGGGCTGGGGTGGAGCAACTCTGGTCTGAGTGCAAATACGGGCAATGTGGCCTGGCTCTCCGCACTTGTAACAGATCTTGGAGGTAGGGTGTGGACCTGCATTGGAAGGCGGTCCACCAATAGGCCTGGGTGGAGCATACTGCTGAACTTGATGAGGTGCCACATAAGATGGCCTCGATACATATTTGGGTGGAAGAGCGGAGTTTGGAACCCAAATCCGGCGCTTCTGAGACCTAGAACCGGAAGAAGATCCCAAAGCACGAGTGTGCTTACGAGACTCCTCGTAAGTGAGTTGAGCCGTCTCTGCATTAATGGCTTTGTTCACAAGGGCTTGGAATGTATCACAATGATGCAGGTGGAGATCACGACGCAACTTGGGGTTGAGACCCTTCCGGAACCTAGCTTGCTTCTTGGCGTCCGTGGACACCTCTTCTGTGGCATAACGGGCGAGGTTCTCAAACTCTCTACTATAGGCATCAACAGCCATCTTACCCTGGGTGAAACTACAGAACTCTCCTCTCTTGCGATCAATGAGGGCTTCAGGAATGTGATGCTCGCGAAAAGCCTCAACGAAATCCCTCCAGGTGGAAGTCTGGCCAGCTGGAAGCATAGCCTCATAGTTCTGCCACCAAAGACTAGCAGGACCTTCCAGGTGGTATGCAGCATAGGTGACCTTGTCACTTTCGGCTACGCTCGCGGAATGCAGCTTATGAGTGATGCTACGGAGCCAGTCATCTGCATCGAGTGACTCGATGGAATGATGAAAGGTAGGTGGGTGCAAGCGAATGAAGTCATGAATGGTCACAGACTTATTGGACTGATGTGCGGTGTTCTCCTCGATACGTGCCAACAAGCGGTTGGACTCACGCTTGTTCCTCTCCATCTCTAGCATGAACTCGATCAACGAAGGCTGGTCGGGAGGAACCTCATCCCTACCATCTCCGTGGTTCTGGCTACGAGCAACGGAACTTCGCTTAGCCGATGACATCCTGAGAAACGAACCAAGGACGGAATCAGCATCGGCTATGGACTGTAGAATGTAGGACAAGGAATTAGTATCTCTCGAATTCCTAGGGAAATTTCGGTAGCATAACGGCAGTAAACTGCTCAGAATGAGACATCCTACTAAAAATGGGGTGGTAACATACTCATCAGCATCACTCAAGGTTCGGAGGTAGTACTAAACAGACTACATCGGAAGTACTCGAAAACTGGGGTATGACTCTAATCAACCAATCCTATGGAACTACGGAGTAGTAACACGTGATCCCAATAGACGGAAGAGAAGCCTAGTTCCTTAACCCCGTCGGAAAGATAGGACGACTCAGATCAGAAGGTCATGAGGTATAAGGAGTAAAAAGAGCCTTACGTTCCAACCCACAATCAATTCCCTTACATAACTAAAGATTTTCTAGACTCAACTTCGACCAATTTGGCTTGGTAATCCTACAGGCAGTCAGGCTCTGATACCAACGCTGTCAGGACCCTGACTCGATGCCACATCGTTCTAGCATGTAACACCTCATATCGCTTTGCGGCCTCACGCACGGTATCCCCACGGGTGTCGCCTTACCTTTGCCCGGGACCGTTTGCGCATTTTGGCACACGTATATGATGGTGTCGCTAGCATCCATATGATAAAGAGCCCGGGCTGACATGGCTAGTCGTAAACCCAAAGTGGCACTAACTTACAGGGACAGGCATTCATGACCCAGCATCGAACGTGTCGGTCATCAGCGAGTGAATCCAGGCTGTAGCACTGGGCTAACAGGACTCCGGTGAACCGGGCTGTAGCGGGCTAGCAGGACTCCGGTATTCATCGCGTGACATTTCCCCGAAAGGACAGACATAGGATCGAAGAAGGACACATGCCGGCCAGCCTAGGTGTTCCGGAGCAGTAGCAAGCTACCAGGGCTCAGTGGAAGCACTAGGAGACATTTCCCGGTAAGAGAGGCTACTAAGGATAAACAACTAGATAGTCAGATCCCACACATAGCAATACACATTACACGTACGCATAACATGCACGTATGTGTTGTACAACATGGCATCACAGCATAACTCAACAACTCATATAGATAAAGGCTCAGAAGAGCCATCACAGCATTATTACAAGCAGGGGTCACATGACCCAACAGTCAGAGCAATCAAGAAACAAGCGGAAGCATTACATGTCTGAGTACAGACATCTACAAATGAAAAAGCCTGAAGAGCCTGACTATCTACACCATCCGATCAAGATCGTAGCTGAGGTACTAGCTACTAGTCGAAGTCCACGAGAACACTAGTAAGACCGAAGTCTCCACTGCAAAAAAATAAATAAAGCAACATGAGTACAAAGGTACTCAGCAAGACTTACATCAGATCCTATCATACATGCATTTGTACCAAGAGGGTAATGTGGGGTTTGGTTGCAGCAAGCCAGCTTTGACTCTGTGGCTATCCTGTTCTACGACTACCAGAAACTCTGGAGGTGAAACAACGTACACGAGTCCACTAATCACCACACAATACACTACTATGGACTCATCCCCGTCTCCCTACGAGAAGGCCATCCATAGCACTCACACTTGTCTTGAGCATTTTAGGGTATCCACTTCAAGTTGTCTATGTACCATGTAAGCATCCAAGAAGTCCATAACCGCGGACCCGGCTATTCGAATAGATCATGTTAACCCTGCAGGGGTGTACTTCTTCACACACGCTCTCGCTACTTACCGCCATGTACACGTCATGTATCTCGGCAACCTTCAAGCGGAAGCCTGGCGAGGGTGTCGGCCACGACCTGACTAACCACACAAGACCCTAATCCAGGTTTATCGCCTATTCGGGTTCCATCCGCAAGGAGATCCGGCCGGGGTTTCACTCACGGCCCCAAACGATGTGTGCAGGGTTCCCAAGCCCACCTCGCCGGATGGATCTACGCTTGGTACACCGTGCCACTGGTGCCTAGTCTGTCCCAAGCCCACCTGGCCGGGTGCCACTTGGTAGACTACTAACACTACCTACAAACACCAGAAACTAGTTGCGACTCCTGGACAGAGACCAAGTTGGTTAATAAGCCGAGAGGGGTCGAGTTACCGAAACCCAATGTGTGGTAGTATCGAGTCATTGGACAACATACGTAGAACTCAGTGCTTAAGGACGGTTCCAGTGAGACAACCCACCATGTACTCCTACATGGCCTCTCACCGCTACCTTTACCAAATCGTGTTCACACACTTAACTCTCAGCATCAGAACATATCGTAACACTCCAATTCATTCCCAATGAACCAGACCTGACACAACTCTAAGCAATAGCAGGCATAGCATGGTAGGAACATATCAGTGGTTTCAATCAACTCCTACACATGCTAGTGGGTTTCAACTATTTACTGTGGCAATGACAGGTCATGCAGAGGAATGGGTTCAACTACCGCAGCACAAATTAGCAGATGAATCGTTGTTGTCCTAATGCAATAACTGAGAGCAGGAGCGAGAGAGTAGGGTTTTATCGAAATGAACAAGGGGGTTTGCTTGCCTGGTAAATCAACAAGGAAGGCACTGCTTCACCGACAGGTACTCTGGAACGTCTCCGGAGCAGGACCTATCGAGAAGGAACGGCGCCGGCAATCAAAGCACAATCATATGCAACAATATGATGCATGAGCATGGCATGTAGATGTGATGCTGTTTGAGCTAATGCAACTAGTATTCAATTGAATGAAGTCCATTTGAACAAAAGGTTCAAATGCAACTCCAAAAATAAGTCTCTTAATATGCCATAATGTGTTTTCTCATATTCAGCATGTATAAGTTGGTTTGTCATGCATGAAACTAGTACAGATGGAAAGATTGCATTTTTCTGATAATTTTTCATATATAAATTATTTCAATCTGAGCTACGGTTGAATTTCTATGAATTTTTGAAGTTTAAAACAATTTCTGGAATTTCCTGATTTAATTTAAATCCAGAAATTATATATTGCATCAGCATTGAGTAAGCATGACGTCAGCAGTCAACTGGGCTGGTCCGGGTCAAACCTGACGTGTGGGACCCACACGTCAGTGACAGGGGGGTCAAACAGGGGTTAATTAACTTAATTAACATATTAGGGGGGGGGTCGGGCCCACTGGTCAGTGTTAGTGGCTAATTAGGTTTAGTTATTATTTTTTTAACTAAAATTAGCAGGGCCTGGCCCCACTAGTCAGCGACCCTGGGGGGTCAAATCCCAGGTCAAACAAGTCAGACCCGCCGGCGGTTAGTCGCCGGCGAGGCCTGAACGCGACGGAGGCTGCGGAATCGTCGCTCCGGCGACCAATCGTGCGGCGGAGAGCACCTACGCGAAGCCCAGGCTCGCGCGCATCCTGTGGTGCCCTCTGTTTCACCGGAAACGGCCTACATCGCCGGCGGCGACCACTTGGGCGGCGACCGGAGTTCGGGATAGCGCGGGCGTGGGGCTGCAGCTCGCGTTCGAGCGAACGGAGGGCACATGCGGTAGCTACGAGGCAGCAGGAGCACATCGAGCTACTACGCGAGGCGGAGGTGCTCGGGGGCACGGAGCTCGCCGGCCATGGCGGACGACGGCTTCGGGCGCTCGCGGGGCAGCGGCTACAGGGCACGCGCGAGAGAGAGAGGTGAGGGGAAAGGAAGAGGGGCTCACGGCAGACTCGCAGAGCAGGCCGGTGTGCTCGGGGACGTCCTGCGTCCGGCGAATCGACGGCGATGGCGGCGAGGTCGATCTCCGGCGTCGGTGGTGAAGAAGACAACGGCGTCGGCGATGGAGCGCGTCCGGAGGTGCGTGGCTTGACGAGGAGGTAGAGGGGGTCGAGGCGGAGCTGGGAAGCGTGTCAGGGAGGCGAGGGGAGGCCGGTGGCCACGGCAACGGCGAGCGATGGCGGCGGCTGCGCTCGGGTGCGCTCGGGGAAGAGAGAACCAGGTGGGCTGGGCCACCTCCTGGCTGGGCCGGCCTGCTGCTGCTGGGCTGCGCAGGGGAGAGCCCCAGGTAAGCACAGGTGAGGTTTTCCTTTTTTATTTCCCTTTTTCTATTTTTTTCTGACATTTGTTTGGTTTAATAAAAATACTAAACCATTTTATTTGCTTATGCCAATTTTTGTAGGGGCTAATGGTATTATTCCAGAGCTCCTCAACAAAAGGCACAATTTTTGGACATATATTTCAAATATATAATAATATATATCCAAAGCAATAATTATCGAATTAATCCAAATGGCCAAAATAATTATCCATGAGCTCCTAAAAATATTATTCTGATTTTTATCTCTGTCCAATATTTTCAGAGAGCAACATGAGCATTTTCTTGGACCCTTTTGGAGAAATTTTTATTTGGTCATTTTCAAAAATGATTCTGAGGGTTCCACCAATCCTCATTTCAAATTTAAATGAAATTTAGATATGATGCACAAATGGCTAGCTAGACTAAGTCATACCAGACTAGGGATGTGACACACATCTTCATTTGATGCACAGTCAAAATGCCCACACAATGTTGAGTGTGCGAAACACAGAGAAAACGAGGGACTGAGTTTTGGCAAGTGTTGGACATGGTTTTGGGCTGCCCCGTCTAGGCTTTCATTTTTAACATGCCCAGCCCACGACTACGGATGGGAGGGCCTGTTTGTATTTTCTTAGGGCCGTCATGTATCGACCGACCTATGGACCTCCCATCCGAGGTTTTATTTTTGGCAGCCCAATTTATGTATTTTTTTGAAGAAAACACAACGGTCTGTTCTATTTTTCTATATACGAATAGGAATGCCATGTACAACTTATGTTTCCCTTTTAACTATATTATATTATTTAAATTATTTTATATGTTATTATATATTGTTTTTATTGTCATCATATATTTAACAGATACTTACATATGTAACAAAACAATATCCCACATCTTATTAACTTATAAAAATAATTTCTTAACAAATAAAATCCTCGATTGTTTTGGCACGAAAATCCTAGTGATTGTGTACAAAAGCTTGGTAAGATTTAAGGACGAATGTAATAATATCACTTATTATTTAAATATATTTATAACAAAATGCTCAGCCCTTTTTTATTTTTTGATAACATTGCTGGCCCAACCCAACATTATAATTAGAATCAGCCCAGCAAAATCGTATATCTAAATAAAGTGCAAATGGCCTATAATTTTTTAGGAAATAAAATAAATGGGCCGCATGAAAGCTACATTAATTGTTCACCCAGCCCAGCTAATGGTTGTAATTCAAAAAAAAGATCAAATTGACTGTAAATTCTACCGCGCAAAAAAAAGACTGTAAATTCTGAAAAAATGGGTTGAATACGTGCCACATTTTTGGAGGCTGGAATGTGGGCCAACAGGTCGAAGCCAATGCAAGTCGTTGTAAATTTAGTCAACAAATGATTTTGACATGTTAGCCATTGGATTTACATCCAACGACCGGCATCCATCTTCAATCTCTCGTCTTCTTCCTCCAGCGCCGCCGGGACCACCTCCCGCCTCCTGCTGCTAGCAGCTCTTCTTAGCACGCTTCGCTATGAAGCGCTACTTCACCGTTGGCCAGGCCATCGCTCCAACCCTCCACACCTCCTGTTCTTCTCCACCGACTGCCTAACCACACCGCACTAGAACCAGTTAACCCTCGTACACCTCTTGTCTACGACTCTACTCCCGCGTCTTCCCATCTCCGGCTCGTTGCTATCCGGGGCCTCGCCGTCGTCCACCACCTTGTATGCGCTCGACGCGGCGTGGTCAACATGGTCAACGAACGACACCATCGGAAGTAGGCTGTGCATGGAGAGGCTGACAGCTGGGTCCACGGCCGCATACAAGTAAATGCCTCCTTATTACGCGCAAAATAATGATTCCTTCACCTGACATCTAGGACCCACCGGAAGGGCCTCAGTATTTCGCGAAAAAACATGCCCCCCGCTGACTTGTCGGACCCACCAGCTATCTTCGCACGCAAGGAAGTGCCTCCTTATTACGCACAAAAAAATGAATACTCCCCCTGCCAGCAGGAACCCAGCTACTGGGAGGCTGACTTGTGAGCCTACCAAGTTGAAGGGGATGGAGGGCTTTGTCAACTTAGTCAATATGAACGATTCTAGCTCCTGTTACCGTACGATGTTCATCCAACAGTTCTAGTGCTTCTTCAACCTCTGGTCTTCTTGCTCCAGCCGCCCAAACTAGCGCCGGTCGTCCCACGTGCTCCTGCCTCCCGTGGCTGGCTGTGATGCCGTGGAGGCCTCACCGCCCCCTACTACTCCCACCGCTGGCCAGGCCATTCCTATACTCACCCACACCCCCTGTTAATCTATGGCGACGGTAGCCTCACACCGCAGCCGAACCAGTGAACCCTCGTACTCCTCTTCGCGTGGGCATCCACTGCTGCGTCTTCCCCAGCTCTAAGTCGTCCCCTTCCTAGGCCTCGCTGTCATCCACCGCCGTGGTGCTCTCGGCGCGGCGTGGTCAACGTGGTCAAGGAACGACTTCCATCGGACGTGGACTGTACGTGGAGAGGCTTACAGCTGGGTCCACGGCCGCAGCAAGGAAGTGCCTCCTTATTACGCGAAAAACAATGATTCCTCCACGTGACAGTGGGGACCCACTAGACGGGCCACCGTATTTCACAAAAAAAAGTTTCCCCCTGACTGCTGGGACCCACCAGCTACATCTTCGCACACAAGGAAGTGCGTCCGGGGAAAAAAAAATATTCGCCCCCCTGACTGCTGGGACCCGCCAGCTACATCTTTGCACGCAAGAAAGTGTGTCTGAAAAAAAAACGATTCGCCCCCCTGACTGGTGGGACCCACCAGTTACATCTTCG
>NC_057795.1:563356113-563360741 GCF_018294505.1 Triticum aestivum | reverse complement strand
GGGGGAGGGGGGAGGGGTGTGGCGTACCGCAAAACGGGACTCCACGGGATACTGTTCATCTCCACCGTCGACCTCCTCCAGCCTCCACGGGCTACCGTCGACCTCCTCCAGCCTCCACGGGCTCCTGTTCATCCAGCCTCCACCGCGCGCTACTCCACCGGCTACTGTTCAACCACCCCTCCACGGGCATCCCTCCACCGTCTACTGTTCATCCATCCCTCCACACCACGGGATCCTGTTCAACCACCCCTCCACGGCCACCCCTCCACCGTCTACTGTTCATCCAGCCCTCCACACCACGAGTTCCTGTTCATCCAGAGGCAACCCTACCGCTCACTGTTCATCCAAAACCCCCCGCAATGCTCACTGTTCATCCAATCGATCGGCTTCAGTTAGCAGCAGTAGCGAAGGAATCTCTCAATTGGGTTCAGTTAACAGCCATCGATCGATCGCTCGGGTTCAGTAACGCGTAGCCTGCAATGCAATCGCTCGGGTTCAGTTAGAGCCCAACGCCTCGCTTGGATTCAGTTAGAGCCAACGCCTCGCACACACGTGCGTACGTACGAGAGAAACGCGCATCGCTCCGCCCCCGACCTCCCACCGTAACCGGCAACTCCCCGAAATTCCCCCCCCCTCGCTTCTACCACGGTTTTTTCCGTCATGGCCGGCCCAAAGAATGTCATGCAGCCGCATCTTCGGCCCGCCCAGGACGAAAAGCCCATTTTCTGTCATGATTTTTTGTCATAGAAGTAGGAGCCCACCACATCTATGATGATACCGGGTTTTGTCACAATTATCGTCATAGAATTGTCATATGTATGACAGAAAAAAACTTGTTCGGCCAAAAATGTCACGGATGTGTCTTTTTTTAGTGTCTTTAGTCTTGGGAAGTAAAATAATTGCACAAATAAATAGTCTTGAAAGCTAAGGGTGATCAACATGGAGGGTCTCAGATAACTACACGACTCCTAGAAGGTTTGATAGACTCGGTTGAGAATTCATCCAATCCAGGTGCTTTATAATTAATACAACTTTGCTCACCACGTGTTTAGAAAAAAAGGGTTGCTATGAGCTTATTTCGAGCATCCAAAACCTATGACTTTTCTTCTATTGAAACATTTCGAGAGAAAGTACTTGAACTGGGAGTTCCAAATAGACATATTATCTAATAACATAAGCCTTTAGGGAAGTCATGGGAGCTAGAGAGAGAGAGAGAGAGAGAGAGAGCTGCTACACAGTTACTACTGCAAAAATGGTAGCCGCAAAAGGACACCACTCAAGTGTAATCATGAGAGTGCATAGTACATCTATTTATTTGAGTTGGCTAATCTATATTGGATCGAGAGAAAGCCTTTTCAGAGATTGGATCTATTGTTATCCTCGTATATCTTATGCAAATAAAGATTTAGTGTTAAACCATCACTAAAAAATAGTAATAAATAGGCGAAGGAGATATAGGGGTGAAGGAAAAGCCCTCAGATGAGCAAGCGCGGTTGGGCAGGGTGGGGGTGGGGGGGGGTACTATGTGGGTCATGTAATGAACCCACACAACAAGGTTGGACACATGGGCCAACTGCATGGACTCCCTAGTGGTTGTCATGAGTTGGCTTTTGTCCTGTTGCTCATCTTGTCTCCTTGTCTCCTTGATCTGTAACCAACCTAAAAAGGATTGTTTCTAAATTTTAGACCTAAAAACAATTAAATATATGAGAAAAACATTAAACTTCAAAAGAAAGACATGCACTTCTGTTGTAGTAGTGAAAAAACAACATAAGAACGGGTATACAAAGGTCGTGTTAGACATCAAATTTAGTACAAGCTCTATTGCACTAGAACATGGAAGCCCTACTCTTCTAGTCAAGGATATAAAGGTAAAACCATCGAGAAGGGTGAAAAAGAATTCCATTGAGAGGAAAAACTCTGAAAACAAGATACGATAGAAAACCTCATGCATCGACAAGAGGTGAGATAATTTTTCACCGAGAGGCAAGGTTGGAGAAAGCTCTAGGCATAAATGAGGAGTTTGGCCTTCTCCTAGCACCTAATGGTGCTTAAGCGCCTTAGTCGTAGCCTAGGTGCATGTATAGTTTTGGCTATCAAGGTGTGTTTGGGGTAATATATGTGTATCAATATTAATTTAGAGCATATAAGTGCGTAAACTACCAAGTCTAGACTTTAGGATATGGCCTAGGACCGTTTGGCCTATCTATGCAATGTATCATGATATCTCATTTGAGTAGATAATTTCTTTTTTTGCATGCCTAGAGTTTTCTTATGTCCTAGGCGAGTCGTTTGGTCGTTGCTTAGCACCTAAGAGTGTCTATGCGCCTTTGGGCGTCGTCTTTTCCAACACAACTAAGAGGAGATCTCTCAGACCACACTTGAGATGAAATCCCCTCCCCTAAGAATGAGATGCCTTACAAGCTACCACCGGACACATTTTATAGGTTTTTTTTTACTTCGACCATCATTGCTCTTGTGGAGGAGGAAAAATTAAGGAGGCCTCGTATTCTTAGGTCTATAAACGCCTTGAAAAGCGGTCACAAAGTATCTACACATGAGCTCAAATGCACCCTAATGAATAGTAAAATCAAAAAAATAGTAAAATTATTCAAAAAATTCTTAATGAGTCCGCGTCTAGGTGTATAAGTCACTTTAGGAAAACCAAATAATCTAAATACACTTAGGCACGGTGCATTTATTTTCACATCGTTTCTTATTTCTTGACATAAATAAAGGAATCAACCAAAAAAATGTAAGACATGTATGCTTTCAATGACTTGAGACTACCAAACATGACATACAGTGGTCAGTCCATTGTATGCAATGCTATTAATTAGCAAATAAACACTAAGTTCTCTCGTTTTTCCTGCTGCCTTGGTCGCGATGCACAACCTTAGATGACTTATCCACCTAGACGGAGGGAGTACCTTGGATCTATCGTTCTTCGTGCTTGTGCACTTGATTTTCACAGATACACAACTAAACATAAAGACTCACTTTCTAACAAGTGCTGAAAAACTTAGAGATCTATCACGATCAGAGCTCCTTGCTCGCAAGATCATTATCTCTCTGTTCAAGTGCACAATCCAGGTGAAAATGACGTACTGGCGTTGGCGTGCCAAGGTTTCCTGAGCTATCAATGGGGGAAAACACGAAATTCTTCCACACATCTGCCTCATAATGCCTAAGGAAGAACAAAATCTTTACTCTCACGCACAATGGTCATGACTTCACATCTCGTCATCAAAAAGCCAAGATCCTCTGTGATTTCTTCATTTCCCTCATTGGTACTCCTGCCAATACGTCATGGTCGTTTGACCTGCACGATATCTAACCTAACCCTGTGAACGGCCTCCATATCTTTGACGAATCCTTCTCGGAAGCAGAAATCAAAAATGCATTCTTCCAAATGAATCCACAGGCCAGCCCTGGCCCTGATGGTTTCGGGCCCTCCTTCTACCGATCCTATTGGCCCCTTAAAAGCTTCATCCTATCTTTTTTCTCCCAATTTCATCAAGGCGTGGCAGACATGGAACGCATTAAGGGGGCACACATCGTCCTCCTTCCTAAAAAGTATTCGCCTACCTCTCCTGATGCATTCTGACCCATCTCGCTCCAAAACTGCCCAATTAAAGCTATCGCCAAAGTCTTAACCACTCGCCTCAAGCCTCTCATCCCTCTGTTAGTGCATCGAAATCAGACTGGTTTTATCCCAGGGAGGAACATTGCTGAAAATTTCATCTTCGCAGCCAATCTCATTAGCTCCTGCACTCTAGGAAGAGGCCTACTATGGTCTTCAAACTGGATCTTTGCAAAGCCTTCAATTCCATTGCATGGCCAAAACTTGACAAGGTTCTCCTCGTCCCCGGCTTTTCCCAAACTTTCCGTAGCTGGATCTAGAACATCCTTCACACAGGCAAGACTGGCATTCTCTTAAATGGTGTTCCAGGAAATTTGATAGACCGCCAAAATGGCCTACGGTAGGGTGACCCGATATCCCCCCATCTCTTTCTCATGGCAGCAGACCTGCTCCATCAACTCATCTTCAAGAACACGGACGCTGCTCTCCACCACCCCATTTTCTCACATCTCCCCCCATCGTTCTTCAGTACATTGATGATACACTCATCGTTGCTGCAGCCTCACCTGTTGCCGCCGCAGCTCTAAGAGTAATCTTAAACAACTTTGCCAATGCTACTGGGCTGACCATCAACTTCTCCAAAACTACCCTCGCCACACTACACACGGATGATACCATTGCTAACGCTACCACCCTTGCCATGGGTTGCTCACACGCCCCTTCCCCCAAACTTACCTCGGCCTCCCTCTATCCCCTACTAAGCCTCCACCCAATGCCTTCGATCCTCTCCTAGAACGGTCTCGCAGGCTGCTAACCGGGTGGCGAGCTAAGCTGCTAGTCAAAGGCGATCGACTCATTCTCATCTCCGCGGTCCTCGACTCCCTCCTCACCTACTTCATGTCGGTCTTCCGTATTCCCAAAAAGGTCTTAAAAACCCTAGACTCCCTTCGTAGGGACTCTCTACACGCTGCGCCGTGCTTTTGTAATTCTGTGATTGCTGCCTCAGCGGCTTTTGAGTAATATATTCAGGTGGGGAGCTCCACAA
>NC_057795.1:563353227-563355927 GCF_018294505.1 Triticum aestivum | reverse complement strand
GCACGCCAGTGCCAATAGTCAATGCCGCAAAATTTGATGGTTGCTATCCATCCTGCCCCAAATAACTAAACAAAGATAATCTGACAAAACTCTTCTTTTAACTTGTACATGTGAAACATTATGATATGCTCTGAGGTAAAACAAAAAACACAACAAAACATTATGTAACAATCTAAAATAAAACAAAGACAAACTTAGAGAAAACTAGTAACCGCAACATGAATAATCTCCAGATGACAATGGACGACACGTCGGAGGTGGCAATACCAAAGTGTTCGTCGTGTGTACAAGGAACTAACATGGTTGTAGCGAAACAATAAATTAATGGAAGAAAACGATTTGGGAGAGAAAGGATCTATAACAATTTTACAGTAATTTACAAGGAAAAAAGATTGTCACAAATCCAAACAGCCTTGTACTTCGTCGGTGGTTTAATGGTTGACCACGCTGCACTTCTTCCTGATCTCACCATTGCTTCCGGTGAGCGGGTTGGCGTTGCCCATCTTGATCATGGAGGCGGCGAAGTCGGCGAAGAACTCATCCTTGAAGGCGCCGGTGGCATGGCGCTGGACGTATGCACGGGTGAAGGGGTCGGTGAGGAGGGCGCCGTCGGAGTGGAAGAGGCCCCTCCGTTTGCTCACCAGCTTGAAGTAGTCGGTGTCGAAGGTCTTGAAGCTGCCGGGGTCCATCTCCACAAGGGTGGTGTTGTCGTTGAGGCTGGCACACTTGCTCTTTAGCCGCATCATGTACTGTGGCTCCAGCGTGGGGTCGATGTCGCTGGGGTTCTCCATGCCGGTGAAGTTGTAGAGCCGGTCGGAGAAGGAGAAGCAGTGCGACGTCCCGATGGTGTGCCCGGCGGACAAGACGACAAGGTCCTTTGCGTCGAGGTTCACGGCGGCGAAGAGCTGGGTGAGCACGGTGAAGTTGGAGGTCGGGGGTGGCAGAGCGTCGGTCTCGTTGGAAATGGACACGCTGCCGTCTCGCCGGCCGAGAGGAACTGTCCAGAATGGACCCTTGCTCTGGAGAAACCATGATCGAGCAGCATTAGAATTTGGCTTCCACACGTACCGTGTCATTTGCAAAATGGCCCAGTAGTCTATACTCACCAGCCATACTGCGTCCCTGGCAATGAGGGCGAGGATGTCGGCACAGGAGACCGTGTCGGGGCAGGCCTTCTCCACCGCGGCCTTCACCCTCTCGACAAATCCGAAGCCTCGCAGCGTCTGGTTCGGCTGCGCATCCTTCTCCGCCGTCTTGTTGGCCGAGTCCAGCAGAACCGAGCTGTCGCACCCCTGCATTAATTCATGGTGGTCACTGGTCAGGCCACACCACACAACAGGGCAGGACAGGGACAGACAACATGCATGCAAACGTAGCTTACCCTGACGAAGCAGTCGTGGAAGTGCATACGGAGGAGCGGCCCGGCGAGGCTGGGCGCCAGTGACAGCGCCCTCACCATCTCCTTCCTCACGACGTCTTCCACGCTGGGGCACGACTCGCTGTAGAAATTGTCGTGCAGCTGCGCCCGCGCGCATGTCACCGCCACCGCGGCGAGCAGCAGCGCCAGCATCGTCCTAGCCCTCAACGCCATCTTCTCGGTCAAGAAGCTTGTTTCTTGCTTGGCTATGCAAGAAACGACGATGGCTAGGTGACTAGTTAATCAGGGGAAGCTTGAGCTGCGGCTGCTGATGATGGACTGGCGCCGGGGAAATATATAGCGCCGGAGTGTCCCCACGCCTGCATGTGGTGGGCTGTCCTTCGGAGCAGCAGGTAAAATTCCCATTGTTTAATGAGTTGTTCCTTGTCTGCACTCTCTGGAATCTTTGCTGTGGCAGGTACACCGGCGGCCACCGTACGTATAATGGAGGCGGACGGACAGCCAGACGGAAGAACAACGTTAGATGAATTCACTAATTTTCTCTAGACATCAATTTACTCACTAACTTACTAATTAGCCACCACGGAGCAAACTGCGGTGCCAAGTTCTAATCAACAAAGGCTACGTGCAACAAATGAATGCCACCACCTACTGGTAGTTTGAAGACTGAAGACATGAAAATATCATGATCCGTATATTTATATCGGCACCACACGCTATCCCGAATGGGTCTGTTTAAGACACATCTAAATGTGACATATTTATGTCACATCTAACTTGATGTCCACTCTGTTTGAAGTCTATTGTTCTTGTCCTAATTTTTTTTGTTTTTTGTTGCTGCATTATATATTTGTAGGAGCTTAACTGATCCCAAATCAGTTTTGCTAAGTCCCAGTCAGTGCTATATTCATTTGATCTTGCGTGAAGATCCGTGCAAATTTCGATGTGGTCTGAAATACTTGTAAGCCCGGAATTTTGAGCCAGATTCAAACAAACTTGAAAATAAATTTAAATTATGTTAGAATTCATTGAAAGTTAGTGATTTTTTTAAAGAATTTTCGTATATGTCATCCAAGATTGCTTTGTTTCTAAGATTAAAAACCTTGCCAAGAATTAGGCTAATATTATGCCTTTGTCGAGGCCCTGGCCCAAAAGACCAGGAGAATTTAAATACCATGTTTTGATCAACATATAATTCGAATAATGACGTTTAAATTCCAAACACGGTTTAAAAGATATTTATAAATTTGGAGGCCTAGTTTTTATAAGTTTCAAGCTTGGCACGTGCTTGGAATTTTGTATTCACAAAAAACCAATGGATG
>NC_057795.1:563333679-563352959 GCF_018294505.1 Triticum aestivum | reverse complement strand
AATATTAAGCTAGAGATCCTACACCTATGAAAGTCTAGGTAAACCCACCATAACAACCATACATGCATTCTAGAACACAAGAAAAATAGTTGCCGAGGCAAGATCCTAAACCTGCCCATCACCCCATGTTGCATCTTATTGCTTGGTCATCTTGTCACCGACCATCGCCCAAGAAAACCATACACCATTAGGAAATGGATTATAGGTGAACACAAATTTGTGACGGGCGAGGTGTGTCACCCGCCACAGCTAATTTGGAAACATAGCAGTGACGGGTACCAAAGCTTACCCGCCACTGCTAGTAACAAAGCAGTGGCGGGCAGGAATACATGCCCGCCACTAGTAGAAAGTTTCGGAACTGGCCGCGTAATGCAATATAACTGTGGCGGGCAGTAACAAAGGCCCGCTACTGCTTATTTTTACATCAGTGGCGAGTGTTGTTAGAACTAATATTGGTGTTTTGTATCATATGTTTAAGTTTGAGTTTTGCATGTAGTTTAGGTGATAGAGTAACTTGCCGTGTGGTTGGTACGTACGTAGTTTTGGTTCAGCAGGGTGCAAAGGCGAGATGTCGAAGAAGAAGTGGCGCTGCGAGGTGAGGCGGCGCCAACATTTGGCATCAGAGCCTTGTCGATCCGAGGCGGTGGCAGCGCCGTGGCAGACTCCATGTGAGGTGGAGGACGCCGGCGCGAGGTGATGGCCGGCGGCAGCGCAAAGCCGCCGGTGGGCCATTGCGGTGCGATGCCGCAAGGTGAAGATGTGCGGTGATCGACGTCGCGAGGACGTCATCCCCGACAAGATGGTGACAGGCCGGTGCTGCGACGACGTCGGCGACGGCGGTGCCTGCGGCTATGGTGGCCGGCGTGACGGTGGTGAAGGCTACGGCTGTGGTGACGGGCACATGGCGGACTTCATGCGAGATGGAGGACGGTGGCACGACACGGAGGTGTTTGGCGGTGTGATGCCGCACGAGCATATGGTTGCGGTGCGATGCCGCTAGATGGAGATGGCGGCGCGAAGCTGCCACAAGAAGACAACGGTGTGATGCCGTTGGGAGGTACGGCGGCGCGATGTCGTCATGAGGATCGGCGTCAAGCTCGTCGACGGTGCTGTCTAGGGTGGTGTGATGTCATCAGCAAGATGGGCAGATGTGACGACGTGGTGACCGGCGCCACGAAGGTGTCGTCCACGTCAAGAGGTTGCTGCTGCGTGCGGCAAGATGTTATGGTAATCGGCAACACGATGGTGTCGTCCACGACATGATGGAGCGTTGCGGCGCTGCGATAGCGTCGAGAAGAAGCTGCGGGTGATCTGCGTGGAAGACTGACATCAAGATTAGGGGGTGAATGTTAGAACTAATCTTGGTGTTTTGTATCATATGTTTAAGTTTGAGTTTTGCATGTAGTTTAGGTGATAGAGTAACTTGCCGTGTGGTTGGTACGTACGTAGTTTTGGTTCAGCAGGGTGCAAAGGCGAGATGTCGAAGAAGGTCGTGCGATGCGACAAAGACGATGAGATGCCGAGTACCGCGAGACGCGGTACAGCCGTGTGAGACGGCGCTGCAGAAACAATTGAAGCCAAGTGATCTGGTGAGGTGGTTAGTTGCATGCTTTGGGCTGGAGTCAAGGCACCGGCTGGATAGATAAGTCAAGAGCTGAGAGAATCAGTTAGTTGGTTAGCTAATTGCATGCACGCATGAGTTGTTAGCCGGTGGTGCATGCACGTCCTGGAGAGATTCTAGGAGTGGCATCGTGTGTGCTGTTAGTGGCCGAGTGTGGCGGCCGTGACTTGGTGGCCTGGCCGGGATGTGCTTGAAGGCCAGCCTCCTGTGTATATAAGCTTTGCATTGAGTAATAGAAAAGTGAGGTGAGGAGAAACAATGTAGCCATTCGTGGTAGCCAAGGGAAGTGACTGGGCAAAGCTATAGTGTCTTCTCCTTGGTTTATGTGTGCGTGTGCGTGTTTCTCGGTTCCTTCCCTGGTGTGTGTGAGTCCATGTGATCTTGAGAGAAGATAGAAAGGAGAGAGAGAGAGAGTTGTGCGAGGCAGCGCAAGGTAGAAGAAGAGCGGCGCTGCTAGAGGCGGCGCCAACAAGTGTGACTGTTGCTTGCCACAGCTAAATTGTGGTAATCACTCTTAAATGGCATGAAGGAAGTACATATTATACACTTGTAGTAGGGGCCAGTCGGCCGCCCGCCAGTGCTGTCCACTTACATGTGGCAGGCGCCCTGCCATGCCCGTCACACGTAGACCCACGATACTGGCTGGAGTTTGCTTTTCCCCCACCTGAAAAGCCGTTCCAAAAATTGGCATTTCCCCTGCCCCCGCCTGTCGGTGTACTAAAGTAGGGGCACTCCTTTGTACCCTTTTACTTGTGTGCGGGCAGTCAGAGCCACGGGCAGAAGCCACAGTTAGCAGGAAAAAAGGGAGGAGTCGAAGCCGCAAAAGCAATCTGCGCAATGCCAAAGACCGAGACCACAGAGAGCAGATAGACGAAGCATGTTTCCCCGGAAAGACCCTTGTCGGGGCAGCCTCAGCAGCCCCGGCAAGCCCCTTGCCGGGGCAGCTCGCCCACGCCAGCGGAGTGAGCCACCCTCGAACCCACGGTCTCAAACACCATCAACCACATTGGGCCAGGCTCGGGAGGCAGCTCCATGGTGACATGCAGATCTTTGTGAAGACAAATAATATATGAGATCAGATGAGGATTGGAAGGCAACAATCCTTGACAAGATCCTTGCCGAGGAAACCCTCAAGACCCCCGGCAAGATCCTTGCTGTGGACAACAGCGCGCCGCGACAAGATCCTTGCCGGGCCACCCTGCAAGACCCTTGCCAAGGGCGTCAGCAGGGCCACTGCCAGGCCCGCACCAACCAAGTCTCCACCGTCGTTCACATGCAGCTGCCAGCCCAACCAGCTGGGCAGGCACCTGCGTGGCAACATGCAACTTCCAGGCCAACTCAGCACATGCCTACGTGGCGGCATGCAAATCTTCGTGAAGGCTCCACCACCGCGCCACCTCAGCTACTTGCCTGCCTACATGGCGCCGTACGCATCGCTGGCCAGGGAGCGTGTCGGGGCGAGAAGGAGCGGCGATGGACGGGACGGGCCTCGCTCCCGTCCCCGATAAAGCAAGAGGACACCTAAGCTACGCATTAAATGCGCCTTGTCTTATAATATGAGCGATAAGCTCGTAGCACTGTAGGCCTTTCCGCCTCCTGTGTGCCACTGTGGCAGCCCGTTTTGACTACAAAAGGAGGCCCATGGCGTACTTGAGGGGGATTCGGCTCTTTTGAACCACGCAGCCACCATAGCTAGTTCAAGAGCTCAAGAACACTCAATACATCCACCAAAGCAGGACTAGGGTTTTACGCGTTCCTTGCGGCCCGAACTTGGGTAAATGATCCTTGTGCTAGTTACTAATCCTGCTCTTCTCACAATCCCCTTGCCCCACAACCACAGAAGGGATCCTCGTGATCCCATACACTAGTAGAAAACAGGGCTTTGGTTCGGGCCTGGCCAGCCCATTAGTCCCGGTTCTTCATGAACCAGGACCCATGGGGGGCATTAGACCCGGTTCATGAGCCTGGGGGCCGGCCGGGGCATCGTGGGCATTGGTCCCGGTTCGCCTGGACTCATTTGTTCCGGTTCTAGGCACGAACCGAGACCAATGTGCCGAGCTCCTGGCCCACATCCATTGGTACCGTTCTTTCCTTGAACCGGTATAGAAGGGTGGGCTTTAGTCCCGATTTATGCCACGCACCGGGTCAAATATTTTGCCTATATATACCCATCGCCGCGGCAGAGCACTCTGTTTTTTCTGGCCGAAGGGAAGGGCATTTGGGTGCTCTAGCTCACCTCCTATGCACATGAGGTGTTCGATGAAATGTCCGAGCCACACTAGTTAATCTTTATCCTCTCGAAACATGACCTCCGAGCTCCATTTTCCTCGAGATTTGTCTAGATTTAGCGGTCCATCACGCCCCGTCCCCGTCTTCGCCGTCGTCGATCGCCCGCGCCGATCTCGTCGCCGGCACCACCGTGGTGAGCCTCTTGTTCTTATCTTCTTTCTAAAAGAAAAAAACTTCTTACTTCAGATAGATACTTGTCTAATTTTCTTACTTTTATTATTCCTTGTTATTATATAGTGCGATGGTTTTGGTATCCGCCCCCGTCGGCCCTCGTCCTGTCTATGATTCAGATGTGGTATATATTATATTTTGATAACTATTTGGTTCATTTATTGTTTATGAAAATTATGCCGACCAACGTGACATAGATTTTATTTATCTAGGAGTTTGTTGAACCGGAAATTCCAACCGACCCTATTGTTGAGAGGTTAAATTTAGTTGAAGAAGAAAACAATTACTTGAAGGAAAAAATAAGAAAAATAGAGGAGGAGAAGATGATATTGGAGTAGCATGTTGCGGATGTCATCGATGATCACAAGATCAAGATGGATGCAATGCGGTTGAAGATTAAAAAGATTAGAAAATATGCCATTCATACCGAGGCTTGGTATCATTATGCAGTTGGATCAGTTGTTACCTTGGTTGCGATTATGATCGCATTTGTTTTTGCGTTGAAATGTTTTTCAATGAGAACTATGTATGTACTTTGTTTTAATGTGATGATGAACTTCTATTAATTTAGTCACTTATCTATTCATGAGAGGGTTGTAAATTGATGATGTGGATTTAAATGGTGCATTTTGAACATAGAAAAATGAAATCCCTTTGTAACAGACGAGTTTCCGTATGAAACCCTGATACTTCGAAAGAGATTGTCCGTTTTGTACACGAAGTGCATCCATTTTGTGCCGTAATCATCTGTACTTTCTTGCACATGCTATGTGGGTGAAATGATGATACAATGCCAACTTGGAACCTTTTCAGAGTTCATTTCAAATGCTTTTCAATTTCATGGTCTTATATATCAAAATAATCAGTAAATGCATGAAAAATAATAAATGAAGTCAGAAAGGGTTGTAAATTGATGATGTGGCTTTGAATGGTGCATTTTGAACACTGAAAAACTATGGAGTTCAAATAAGTTCAAAAAAATGAAATCCCTTTGTAACATACGAGTTTCCGTATGAAACCTTGATACTTCGAAGAAGATTGTCCGTTTTGTACACGAAGTGCATCCAGTTTTTGCTGTAACCCTCTGTACTTTCTTGCACATGCTATGTGGGTGAAATGATGATACGATGCCAACTTGGAACCTTTTCAGAGTTCACTTCAAATGCTTTTCAATTTCATGGTCTTATAGCTCAAAATAATCAGTAAATGCATGAAAAATAACAAATGAAGTCAGAAAGGGTTGTAAATTGATGATGTGTCTTTGAATGGTGCATTTTGAACACTGAAAAACTATGGAGTACAAATAAGTTAAAAAAAATGAAATCCCTTTGTGACAGACGAGTTTCCGTATGAAACCCGGATACTTCGAAGGAGATTGTCTGTTTTGTACACGAAGTGCATCCAGTTTTTGCCGTAACCCTCTGTACTTTCTTGCACATGCTATGTGGGTGAAATGATGATACCATGCCAACTTGGAACCTTTTCAGAGTTCATTTCAAATGCTTTTCAATTTCATGGTCTTATAGCTGTAAATAATCAGTAAATGCATGAAAAATAACAAATGAAGTCAGAAAAAAAATAAAATAAAATAAATAAGTAATTTGAAACCAAATAATATAAACTTTAATAAAATTGATAAGTAGAAAAAAATTAAAAAAAATTAATAACATAAATAAAATTTATGAAACTAAAATTATCAAAGTATTTTCTGTTCAAAATATTATAAGCCACCTTTAGTATTATTGAAACTAAAATTATATAAAATTGATGCAACTAACACTACTAGGGAAAACCCTAGTAGTAGCGCGGGTTTTAAGCCCACTAGTAGCGCGTGGTGTCGCGCTACTAATAAGGCGATACAACTATTACTTAGTAGTAACGCGTGTGGCACGCGCTACTGCTAAGAGACATAGCTGCAGCGCTTGTGCACACGCGTGCTGCTCGTAATCTAGCTAGTTGCAGCGTGTTTACTATCGATCGCTACTAGTATTTTTTTAGTGTATTTATCCGCCGTTATACAAATTTTGGTACAATACCAATTATGAGTTTTATATCTTTATGTCCATAACAGTGTGTCAAATGAAGGTTGATTAGGTTCAAGTGGAAGCAATATGTGGTGCATGTCAAGAGTATACTACTAATCCAAACTTGATCAAGTTTGGACTAGTAGTACTTTTGATGTGCACCACATGTTGCCTCCACTTGAATCTAATCCACCAGCACAAAGCTATTTAATCATCATCATAGTCATTACCACCAACATTATTTATTTAATCACCACTAACACTAGCTAATAATAATCATCATAGTCATTATCACCAACACTAGCTATTTAATCATCATAGTCTAGTGTAGCACATCATCATCTTCAAACTCATTTCTAGCTAGCTAATCACTCCTGGTGCTGTCTCTCTCAGGTAAAATAACATAAAACATGTGTAGCTCTCCTCCTTCATTAAGTTGGAGCATGCAGATGAACATGTCTCTTAATCGTGGGCTGCACTTCTGATTGCTGACCCCTAGTACTTGTCTGCGCTCCTCCATCACAGATTTGGTCCAGTCTTTCACTATTAAGAATTCGTCGCTAATCCTGAATGCACTATAGTGATTTGTAGGATATCTTGGTCGTAAGCTAACAATATGGTACCTTTAGTCTCGATCCCATGAGGCACAACATTCATCAGGAGTCCTTGTTGAAGAACATCGTATGATAACATACTTGGCAATGAAGTTTAGCTTAAAAAATAATGTATGGGAAAGATGCACTGAGGACAAATAGTAAAAATCTTACCATCTTTCCTAAATAGATGTGACCGTAGTTCATTACGAACACTATTGATTGCACGTTTTCAGTACTAACATTTCTAAATCCAGGAAGAAAATTTGTCTTGACGGTATCAAGATCCACAAGGCATGAAACATAATGACTTAGCTCCTTGCAGTTTAGTTCAGCCCCGACATAGTAGTAGGTCCTGTCTACCAAGCGCTGGACATGTTTGCTTGAACGGAAATAAGCTGACAATAGAAATTAGTTGTCAACTATTTTTGAATAAACAATATCAAATACATAAATATGGTTAAGAAACTCACATAATGTTATAACTGGAGGCATCTGCACATCGACCCCAGATGTCGGTATTACCTTCAATATCATCTTCCGGACAAATATCAAAGGTGATAACCATATCAGGCTCAAATGCATAAGTCTTGCATAGTGCTCGCCATGTTTTGCATCCAAAATAGGTGTAGTCGTCTGAATTGTATAATTTTGCGTGGAAAATATATCCATGCTCGGTCTTCAAGTAAACTTTCTTTACCTCCATAGTACGACTGAAACCTATCTTATCCAATACAAAAACTCTTGCATGGCAGGGGATACGCTAGTAGAATAGTAAAAAAATAAGTTGAAGCAAATGAAGTAGCTGTCATGCTTAATTAGAAAAAAGACTTGTCGTTGTGACTTACTGTATCCACTTCGAAGTTTTCGTCCAGCTTGATGTTGAAGCGCCTATCATCATCTAGGAAGATTCCGTCGCACAGGCCGTGCTCGTCTTTGCAGTATTTCCAAATACCGAAATCCTTTTCGTCGTCAGACATTCCCTATGTTCATAGTTGAAACATTTATTGAAATCAATCGAAGACAACTACCAGGATACTCAACACACAAATCTGGGGCATTCGATATTTCTTACATATTCTGGAACAAGTCATGCCAAAATTCAGGGAAAAAATCTGGCATGACCTTTTCTAAAATAGGACATATCGAGCGCCTGAAATTTTTTGGAACGGAAATGAATCAACACTCCGGCAAAACATAGGCTACTCGGAGGTGTAACGTGCAAACATGACCGGCCACTTGGGCAAGAACATATCCTATTTTAGCAACACAAGATATACATTTCAAAATATCTTATAGGAATCAAATTAGCATGCATTTAATAAGCAAAAGTAAATCATCTCATGCGTCCGTACATCATCGAATATTATCACTAATACATCCCGAATAGTATCATACATATAACATCACTAATACAACTAAAACCCTAGCGCACGACGGGTATCGACGCGGGCGGTGGACACCCACAGAGAAGGAACCATCACAGGATCATAGCTCTAGTGAGATCCCTGGAGAACCTGCTAGGTATTGGAGAACCTGTGCTCCAACGCAAACAAGTAGCGACGGACGTGCGCATCCTCCTCACTGACACGGTGACGCACCACCTCCGTAGGGTCCTCGAGCCTCTGGACCGTCACTGGCCCACGCGACTGCCACCAAAGAAGGTTTGGGTTAATGACAGGCTAGCTCCTCACCAACATGCGCCCTCCAGTAGGTAGTGCCTCCCAGTACCACCCCGACGGAGCCTAGTCCCAGACATGGCCCATCTGGTGACGCAGGTCTCCTCCTCCGACTCGATGACGAGGATGCGGGATAGGCACCGTCCACGTCGATGCAGGAAAAATTGCTTTAACTAAAAAAATAACAACAAGTTCTTACTAAAAATAAACTTACTATAAATAAAAATAAACCAGTACCTAATTTGGACCTAGTTCTTACAAACTAATTAGTACCTAGGAACGACTGCCCTAATTACCATATAAGTATCCATTTTTTAACTAGGGTTCGTACTACCTAATTAAATAGGGTTAATACTTATTGTAATTAACTAACTAGCACTAAAAATAGCCTAGGGTTCGTACTAACTAGCACTAAATAGCTAGGGTTCATACTAACAGAGAGCAGAGAAGAGGGAAGGGGAGAGTGCTTACAGAGGGTGGGGAGAGAGATGGGGTCAGGGGAGACGGCGTTACCGAGGCGCGACGAGGCGGGGTAGGGGGAGACGGCGGCGAGGCGGGTCGAGGGAGATGCCGGCGGAGAGTGATGGCAGGGGCTCCGGCAAGGTCGAGGTCGAGGAGGAAGAGGCACAGGCGCTCGACAACGTCGAGGGCAGACTCCGGCGGAGAGCGAGGGCAGGGCCTCCGGCGAGGGCGAGGGCAGGGGCTCCGGCGGAGGCGACGAGGGGGAGAAGAGAGAGTGGAGAATTGGGGGATGAAGCAGAGGAGAGGGAAGCCAGCGCGGGGGTTAGGTGAAAATAGCTTTAACAGTAGCGTGGGGAGCGAAAATGCGCTGCCGCTAAAATCCGTAGCAGTAGGGCGCCCTCATAAACTCGCTACTGCTAAGATGAGCCCGTCCTGTGGTGCATTCAAACTTAGTAGTAGCGCCCAACCCTAAAAGTGCGCTTCTACTAATTCTCTAGTAGTAGCGCGGTTTGTGGAAGGGCACTACTACTATTCCTAGCATGTCGGGAATGGTGTGGGAATTATAGTAGTAGCATGTTTTGTTCCTGTTGCGCTACTGCTAAGTGTATAACAGCAGCGCCCTTCGTGCCAATGCGCAAATGCTAACTAGCAGTAGCACCTCATTTTAGCACGCGCTACTGATAATATTCTGTGTATAAGGTTTTCCCTAGTAGTGTAAAATTATCAAAGTATTTTATGTTCAAAATCATTAAAAGCAAAAAGAATTTTCATAAAGAACTTTTTTTGTTAGAAATTTTAATAGCAAAGAGAATTATCATAACATAAAATTAATAAGTAATTATAAACAAAATAAAATAAAATAAATAAGTATTTTTTGTAAGTAGAAACAAAACAAAATAAATAAAGCAGAAAAAGAAAACAAAAAAACTAGGAAAAAATAAAAAAATTGCCACCAACTGGGCCACCACGGCCTGAATACGACTAGAAACCCATCGATGGAGGTAAAACCATAATTCCTGCTTGATTAATATTGATGATATGAGTAGTACAAGAGTAGATCTACAACGAGATCATAGAGGCTAAACCCTAAGAGCTAGCCTATGATGGTATGATTGTAATTGTGATCGGCCTTTTCAGGACCATCCTCTCTGGTTTATATAGACACCGGAGAGCTAGGGTTTACATGGGGTCAGTTACAAGGAAGGAAACATAATATCCGGATCACCAAGCTTATCTTCCATGCAAAGGATAGTCCCATCCGGACACGAGTCGAAGTCTTGAGTCTTGTATCTTGACGCTTCTATAGTCCGGACGATGTATACAGTCCGGCTGTCCGGACACCCCCTTATCCAGGACTCCCTCGGTAGCCCCTGAACCAGGCTTCAATGACGATGAGTCCAGCACGCAGTCTTGTCTTCGGCATTGCAGGGCGGGTTCCTCCTCCGAATACTCCAAGGTTATTATCGAACACGTAGGCCGTGTCCGGATCTGCAAAATGACTTCACATACCACCGTAGAGAGAATGATACTTCAGCTGACAATTTTTAGATGACGTGACATGCCATTACAGCCAAGTAATTATTCGAACCTTTTTTTCCACAACCAGCCACAACGCGCATTGCGAGGCAGTTTCCTTTACACGTCTTGTCAAAGCAGAGATCATGTCCCCTTATCACGGGATTCTCATCAATATGGGTATGGGTAATCCCGCCGTGCCATCAATCGTGACGCTTGGTAAGTAAGCGATTCTCAACAGGCTAGTGGGGAGGCGCACCGCTTTCATCGCCTCTATAAAGGGATAAGAGTTCCCCATTCTTACCCACGCCTTCTTCCTCCCTCGCATACTCTTGCCCCCTCGAGCTCCTGCGCCCTAGTCCAGGTCTTCTCCGCACAGTTAGTCATGTCCGGAGCAGGTGGCAAGTGGGTGGCTTCCACCGCGACGGAGAAGAAGATTGCGAATCTCCGGGCGGCTGGATACTTGGCCGCAGATATAGCGCACCGGCTACCAGACGAGGGGCAGGTCATTCCAACTCCAGGACCCCACGAGAGGGTCGTGTTCCTTGCCCACTTTGTCCGTGGACTGGGGTTTCCACTCCAACCCTTCATCCGCGGGCTGATGTTCTACTACGGGCTAGACTTCCATGATCTAGCTCCGAACTTCGTCCTCAACATCTCGGCGTTCATCGTCGTATGCGAGGCTTTGCTCCGCATCAAGCCTCATTTCGGCTTGTGGTTGCAAATCTTCTGTGTGAAGCCGAAGATCGTGAGTGGCCAACAAGCGGAGTGCGGAGGAGCAATGTTGGGCAAAATGCCTAATGTCACCTGGCCTGATGGCTCCTTTGCGGAAACTGTGAAGGGGTGGCAATCGGGGTGGTTCTACATCACCGAGCCATGCGACGCCAACTGGACGGCGGCCCCCCCGAGTTCCGATCTGGAACCCCTATGAGGCTCACCTCCTGGGAACAGAAGGGCCTGTTATGGGGCGAATCTACAGAGCTAACCGGACTCATCAACTGCATCAAGGGCATGAAGGACAAGAACATCAAGCTTGTCAACGTTATCCAAGTCATGCTCATTCGCCGGATTCTGCCGTGCCAAAGGCGGGCATTCAATCTATGGGAGTTCGTCCTGGCCGAACACCGGACGCTCCAGAGGCTCTACGACATGAAGCACAAGAACGCGTGGAAGGTGTTGTTCAGGGCCACCAAAGTACCTTCTCTCATACCCGAGGACCATGGGGTCCACGCCGCATGGAACCCTACCCAGGTGAGTTCTCAGGCCGCCACCGGGTCCGGTTCTTCCCAATGTATTCATGGAGAATTCCTAAGTGATTGTGTATATTTATTTAGGAGTGTGTGGAGACAGCGGAGCGGATTGACAGTCCGGCTCTGTTGCTAGAAAGCCCTATAAGGGGCCGGAGAAGAAGGCTGATAAGAAGGCCCCGGGGACCCGAAAGGGTCTCCGAAGTAAGGTTACACAAGCCTTGTCCGAAGACGACGAGGCACACTCCTCCCCCGAAGGGGAAGAAGAAGAAGAAGAGGCTTCCCCGTCTGGAAAGGATGGGGGGCCTGAGTCGGCGGACCAGGGGGTCAGGAGAGGCTCCCGTCGTAAGGCCGTCATACCCTTGTCGTCCGATGACGACGAGGCAGATTCCTCCCACGGAGGCGGGGAGGAACAAGGAGAAACTCCACCTCCCCGTACTGGGGGGGGGGGGAAGAGGAAGGCCGCCCTAGTGGGGGAGACTGGGACGTCCAAGAAGGGAAAGGCGTCCCTTCCAGACTACTCCGCCACCACTGTCGATAGCGAGGAAGGGTGGCTGCCCAGGAAGAAGCCCCTAGTGCGATCGTAGGTACCCGCACTCCATCATAATTTCACTTCATAGTTTTGTTCATAATGCCAAACTTGTATGCAGTCCAGCCAGGGCCCATCCCGAAGTGTCGTCTTCGGACGGGTCCTTGAGTGAGTCAGCAATGAACTCACTCTCGACGGCCACGTCTCCTCGTCATGCGGACGATATAGAGGTGTTGTCCCGAAGACTCCCGGCGATGGCGGAGGTGGCCCTAGAGGCGCCTCAAGGCGGCAAACCAGATGTCGGACTCGCGGGGTTCAAGGTCCCCACGGATCGTGTTGATGAGAGCCACGGCAAGTCGGGCTCTCAGCCGAACACTGTTCCGGAGCCTTCAGTGGTCCCGAACTTAGGCGGGCAGCCCCTCGTTATGGAGGGAGGGCCGTCTGTATCAAGGACTTCTGTTGCGCCGAAGGCGCCAGATTGTCTGCTGGAAGCGCTTCGTGGTGCTTCCATAGATGAAGAGCACCGTACTCTCATGGGTGCGGTGATTCACAAGGTTTCGTCCGCCTGGAGCGGACTAACCGAAGCCTGGACGAGCCTCCTAATAGGCTTTGAGGTAAGCACTAAAAATGTGTGAAGTTACCACCCGATAGGTAGTAGCCCCTGATACTCTCTTTGGTGTTCGGAAGGAAAAACCAAACGGAGGGTCAACTAAAATCCGTAGGAATCTAACAATAAGTTTGAATGTGAATAAACAGGCTGTGCTGCTGGCCGCTGCTGCTCACACGGCCGAAATCGCTGGCCTAACGCAGGATTTAGAGCGGGCACAGGGAGAGCTCGGCCTCATGAGGAGGCAGATCGAAGAGAGCAAAGGTGAATGATTCCCCTCTCTCATATAATAAATGGTAAATAAAATTTGATTATGCTAACGACGAAGTGTTGTGATTTCGTAACAGAGGCCACCACCGAAGTGGCGTCTCTCAAGAAGGCACTGTCCGAGGCCGAACACAAAGCGGCCTCGGAACGCAAGGAGCGCAAAAAGCAAGAAGCCCGAGTGAGGGAAGTACAAGAAGAGCTCCAGGAGCTCGGCAAGAATCTCGAGTCTGCGGAGCATGACCTTAAAGCAAAAGAGGCCGAGCTTGCGAAGGCCCTTACAAATATAAAAGACGCCAAGGCCGAAGCCGAGAGGGCACAACAGGAGATCCAGGAGGCCAAAAAGATAGCGGCGGGTAAGAAATTTTTTATGCAAAGCAAACATGTGGAGGAGGCGTTTCTTTTACTTACCCGATTCCGGAGCTCTCCAGGGGCATTCGCAGATCTGCCACGCAGCGTATCACATGCCACGGAGTTCTATCGTGCCCAGGAGGGGAGCTCAACGGAGAAGGTGTTCTGGTCCCAGTATGCTGGGGCCGAACATTCAACGCCTCTGAGTGACCAACTGAAGCAGTTGGTCGAACTCCACAAGGCGGCCAAAGTGGCTATGAAGGATCTCATAGTCCAGATATGGCCTGGTGAGCTTCTGCCCACCAGCTACTTCGGCCTGATCAAGCGGATGGTGGATGCCTGTCCGTGACTGGAGGTTATCAAGCGATCCGTTGCATTGAGGGTGCCCGTCGGGCCCTTGCCCGTGCAAAGGTGCATTGGGGCAAGCTGGATGCGGAGAAGCTGGTGAAGGACGGGCCGCCAGAAGGCAAGCCAGATCGCGTTCCCGAGAAGTATTATGATGGCGTTATGAAGGGTGCTTGCCTCGTGGCCGATGAATGTACTAAATACATAATTTTTGAATGAATTCACCTCTGTCTTGTTTGTAATTTAAATACGAAGTTACTTGCGCTATGTAGCGCTTTTGTTATTTAAAATATTACCTTCTGTGCGGCTGTTCATCAAATTCTGAAAGTAGGCCAGTCGTCGGCTTCCGCCCCCGTGTAACTAGTACTGGGGTGTTCGTGGAAAACCCGGACACTCTTTATACAAATGTTTGGTCCCTTAAGGAGGTGTCCAGCGAAGCGAACAAGGCAATATGACTATACGGCTTTCTAACCTTCACTTAGCCATAGAAGTCTATGATTTTAAATTTCGGCGAAGCCCCTAGAATCCGGAAGGCCGAATTGGGGCGCTATACACGCCTATATCGGACAAAGCCGAATTGTTGCCTAAAGCGGAAAAATCTTTAAGGATTTTAAGACCTCTTGAACAGCGACCAGCTCTCGCCACATCATGCCGGACAGTTTTGTGCTTTCTCTACTAAGGTGCTCATCCGGAAAAACCAGGGCACAATCGCAGTAGGTCTCCCTTCTCTACCTTAGCCGAATTAACGGAACGTAAGGCACCAAAATAAGGGAGCCGGGCTATCCCAACTGTAACCCAAGACATGATTTGGAGCTGATGCATATAATGCTATAAGTTCGGGGTGCCGCACTGTTGAAAGTGTTCGGACTTGACTTGCCGTATTGTGGGGCCACATTAGAAGCCGCTGGCAAACTAAGCGTCCCAAAGTGTACGGATGCAAAATCAAATAGACATTTGTAAAAAATGCTCAAATAAAAATAAGTAAGCTGACGCTATATGTGGTCTCCCATTGATAAATAATACGTTTAAGCGTATGTTTACAATTAATGCATTAAGCGGAGATAAATAGGATTGTTTGACATATCCTATCATGGAGCAGGCTACGTATAGATAGATAAAGCAGGAACAACGATCGTAACTAGATTCCACCTGGGTGTTTCCTGCTGTTCCCAAAGCCTGTTGCCTCCTGGGTTTCCTCTCCTATGTAAGTCCGACAATCCGGCTCTTCTAGAGAAGCTACACTAAAGCAATGTCCTTAAGGGTAAAAAGGAAATGTTACGAAGCAATACCGTACTGTTGAATGAGCCACTGCTACGCCTCCGCCTGCGCCCGTGGTATTTTGAGTGCGTAATTGTGTACTCGTGGCACGAATGCTACTTGGGTGGGACTTGAGCGGAGGCCGGACTGCTAGTCACGCTCTTGACGTGCCTGCTGATCCTGTTGCGGGGTGTTCCGCCCTCGCTTGACGGAGCTTGAGGTTGTTGTCGCCGGGTTGATGGTTTGCCAGAGGAGGCCGCATTGTACTTCAGCCGCAAGGGCCGCAGTGTGCTCTTCTGTACGGAGAGAGCGGTCCATATTTCCGTTGACTGTTATGACCCCGCGTGGGCCTGGCATCTTGATCTTGAGGTATGCATAGTGTGGTACCGCACTGAATCTGGCGAATGCGGTTCGTCTGAGCAGTGCGTGGTAACCACTGCGGAAAGGGACGATATCGAAGATTAGCTCTTCGCTTTGGAAGTTATCCGGAGATCCAAAGACCACTTCCAATGTTATAGAGCCCGTACAGCAGGCCTCCACTCCAGGAATGACACCCTTAAAGGTGGTTTTGGTGGGCTTAATCCTTGAAGGATCGATGCCCATTTTGCGCACTATGTCCTGATAAAGCAGGTTCAGGCTGCTGCCTCCGTCCATAAGGACTCTTGTGAGGTGAAATCCGTCTATAATTGGGTCTAAAACCAATGCGGCTGAGCCGCCGTGACGGATGCTAGTAGGATGATCCCTACGATCAAAGGTGATCGGACAAGCTGACCATGGATTGACTTTGGGGACGACTGGCTCCATTGAGTATACATCCCATAGTGCTCGCTTCCGTTCCTGCTTGGGGATGTGGGTGGCGTAGATCATGTTGACCGTTTTCACCTAGGTGGAAATTTCTTCTGTCCCCCCATGTTCGGACGCCGGGGCTCATCGTCATCGTCGCTATGCAGGCCCTTGTCCTTGTTTTCTGCGTTTATTTTGCCGGCCTGTTTAAATACCCAGCAGTCTCAATTGGTGTGGTTGGCTGGCTTGTCCGGGGTGGCATGAATTTGGCACGAGCGCTCTAGTATGCGGTCTAGACTGGACGGTCCCTGATTGTTTCTCTTGAATGGCTTCTTCCGCTGACCGGATTTGGATCCGTTGAATCCGGCATTGACCGCTGTGTCTTAGATGTTGTCGCCGTTGTTCCGTCGCTTGTGTTTGTTGCGCCGTAGCTTGTTGTTACTGTCACAGACATCTGACGTGCCAGAATGCGGCGTAGTGCTCCTGCGAGCCAACTAACTGTCCTCGCCCGCGCAAAAGCGGGTCATTAGTGTCGTGAGAGTTGTCATGGACTTTGGTTTCTCATGTACGAGGTGTCTGGTGAGCCACTCGTCGTGGATATTATGCTTAAAGGATGCCAGGGCTTCGGCATCCAGACAGACGACTATTTGGTTCTTTTTAGTTAGGAACCGAGTCCAGAATTTCCTGGCTGATTCTGCGGGCTGTTGAGTAATGTGGATCAAGTCATCGGCATCCGTAGGTCGCACATATGTGCCCTGGAAGTTGTCAAGAAATGTGTCTTCTAGATTTTCCCAACTGCCAATGGAATTTGCGGGCAGGCTGTTTAGCCAATGCCGGGCAGGTCCTTTGAGCTTAAGGGGAAGATACTTGATGGCATGTAGATCATCTCCACGGGCCATGTGAATGTGGAGAAGGAAATCCTCAATCCAGACCGCGGGGTATGTTGTGCCATCATATGATTCGATGTTTACAGGTTTAAACCCTTCTGGGAATTCATGATCCATCACTTCATCGGTGAAGCAGAGGGGGTGTGCGGCGCCTCTGTGACGGGCTATGTTGCGGCGCAGTCCGGCTGCGTCTGACTGGTTGTATTCGGCCCGGCCAGATTTGTTGTTAGTGTGTCCGGTATGACGGTCATCGTCATGTTTTGCGGCGCGCCCTCGTGATCCGTAGATCGATCTTGGTTGTCCTGCGGCGTTATCCTGTTTATCGCGCAGGTCCTGAGAATTGCCCCGGGCCGTGGTAAACCGGCGTGGGGGTGGGGGCTGGTATTCGGGCTGATATGCCGATTTATCCCGACATCGAGGCGGTCGGTCAGCCGTGTGGCGCTCGAGTCCATATTCCTCGGCTGCCAGGACTTCTGTCCATCTATTTGTGAGCAGATCTTGATCAGCTTGAAGCTGCTGCTGCTTCTTCTTCAGGCTTCTCGTAGTGGCAATAAGCCGGCTCTTGAAGCGCTCCTGCTCTGCGGGGTCTTCAGGTACGCCGAACTCGTCGTCGTCGAGGCTAATCTTGTCTTCGGAGAGGGGCATGTAGTTGTCCTCCTCCGGATACCCGTCCGTCGCCTATTTATCTGGGCTATCATGCCCGTCTTCCTGTTCGGCCTGCTCGAAGGCGGGCTGTTTGGGGTTGTATTCATCATCGGCACCGTCCGGATTATCATCGTCTCCGGTGCTGGTATTGCCTTGGTGGAGCTTGGAGCGGCGCTGGCGACGCCCATGCTTTGCTTTCTTCTTGGAGGGGTTAGCCTCAGTTGCCTCATCGCCATTGGTTTCTTTTGGAGTGTCCACCATATATATCATATGAAGAAGTGGCTGTCCACCGCCCTATGAGCGGTGACTCCTGTATGTCTCCTACATCGTCGTCCATATAGTCGATGTCTTCAAAGTCGACGTCGAGCACGTCGACTAAATCATCGATCATGGCAACAAAGTGGGTGGTGGGTGGGCAGCGAATTCCTTCGTCGCCTGCTTCCCACTCAAGCCGGACATAGTTCGGCTCAGAGCCTCCTAACAGAGAGAGAGATTTTAATGAGTTCAGTATGTCGCCAAAAGGCGAGTGCTGAAAGATGTCTGCAGCGGTAAACTCCATTACCGGAGCCCAACCTGGCTCGACTGGCTCGAGAGTGTGCGGACCAGGGCCAACAACCGGACATGAGTCTAGGGGCCTAGGGTTACAGGCCTCCACAGAGGTGAGACCTGTGTTCGGTTCCACCGCCGATGAGTGTGCGGCCTGCGGGGCGGGGTCGAGCCCTGCGTCCATAGGCAACGCAACCTGCCCTGGATGTAGATCGGGGGCTGCTTCGGGGAAGATGTCACGAGCATTGTTCGACAACAGGTCTAGGCCGTGCTCGTCGTGACTATCCGGCGTTCCTGGCGCAGGCTCGAATCCGTCGAAGATCAAGTCTCCGCGGATATCTGCCGTGTAGTTCAAGTTTCCATACCTGATCTGGTGGCCAGGGGCGAAGCTATCGATCTGCTCCAACTGGTCAAGCGAATTAGCCCGCAGTGCGAAGCCACCGAACACAAAGATCTATCCAGGGAGAAAAGTCTCACCTTGGACTGTGTTGTTGACGATTGAAGACGCCATCAAGCCTCGAAGCGACGACACAGAGGAACTCTCAGTGAAAGCACCAATGTTTACCCAGGATCTCGAGTAGGGGGTCCCGATCTATTCGTCTTAGGCTGATGGTAACAGGAAGCAAGGGACACAATGTTTACCCAGGTTCGGGCCCTCTTGATGGAGGTAAAACCCTACTTCTTGCTTGATTAATATTGAAGATATGAGTAGCACAAGAGTAGATCTACCACGAGATCGTAGAGGCTAAACCCTAAGAGCTAGCCTATGATGGTATGATTGTAATTGTGATCGGCCTTCTAAGGACCATCCTCTCCGGTTTATATAGACACGAGAGAGCTAGGGTTTACATGGAGTCGGTTACAAGGAAGGAAACATAATATCCGGATCGCCAAGCTTGTCTTCCACGCAAAGGAGAGTACCATCCGGACACGAGCCGAAGTTTTGAGTCTTGTATCTTGACGCTTCTATAGTCCGAATGATGTATATAGTCCTGCTGTCCGGACACCACCTTATCCAGGACTCCCTCATCAGGCCTGCAGAAGGCCCAGAAGGCCCATCAGGCATAGCAGTAACAATTGGGCCGTAAGCCTAGAATGGAGAGGAGCTCGAGAGGGGTGCGGCAGTGGGGCTTATAAACCACTGTGCACCCCTCTCAACTAGCGAGGTGGGACTAAACTTTGGCCACGACGCGGGCAGCACAGGCGCCTTTGGTCCCGGTTGGTGGCACCAACCGGGACTAAAGGTCAGTGTTGGTACAAGTTCGTGGCACCAACCGGTACCAATGCCCCCCCTTTAGTCCCGGTTGGTGCCACCAACCGGGACCAAAGGCCTCTGCTTCCTGCCCTGTGGGCTGCTGACAAGAGACCTTTGGTCCCAGTTGGTGGTGCCAACCAGGACTAAAGGGTGGCATTGGTCCTGGTTGGTGCCAAGAACCGGGACCAAAGCCTTTGCTATATAAGAAAC
>NC_057795.1:563329263-563332573 GCF_018294505.1 Triticum aestivum | reverse complement strand
CTCTCGAGGACATCAAAACCCTAGAAAAAAAAAGATGTTGGTCTCCTACCCCCTCCTGCCGCGCCCCTACCCGACAAACTCTCTCGAGGCCACCCAAATTTACCAAGTTAAAAGAGTGTTGTCGTCGAGGCCACCTCAAACCCTTGAAGCATTGTGTCGAGGCCACCCCAAACCCTTGAAGCATTGTCTAGGCCACCCTAAACCCTAGAGAAGCAGCGTCGAGGCCACTAATATGATTCCTTATTGTGATTAGCTAGCTAGTTCTACGTTTGCCACTAATATATATCCATCTGTCATGTTTGAATAATAATTGCCATGTTGTAAATATTTGCAGAAACTATGGTGCACACATGAGACGAAGCAACAGAAGCGATGTTGGGAGACATAATCGCAAAAGGAAGTGATGTCGTTGCGTCGTTTCTCAACGACGCCGATGGTCTGGAAGGACGGGGTAGTGAAGAAGAAGGCTATGATTATGATGGCTTCGGTGTGTAACGCCCCGGATACAACTTTCCATATTCGTAACTCCAACTCTTGCCTTTTCCGGAGATGTGATATGTTATTTCCTCCGTGGTTGGGTTTTGTCTGTTGTTTTGCATTTTGTTCTTGTTATGCATCTCATCTCATAGCATCATGCGCATTGCATCGGCATCGTTTTCATAAAAACTTGCATCCGTCCGGGTTTCCCCGGTTCTCTCCGTTGTCCGTTCTGAGCCCGACCACACTCGCACGCGCCCGCGGTGCCTCCGAAACTTTATTTTATAAGTGGCTTAAAAATTTTCTCGGAATGGGATGCAACTTGGCGTGCGATCTTATTATAGTGTAGACAGAGCGCCTCTCAAGTTTCGTCACATTCAGAGCTTGTTTGATAGCCCAACTGTTAATTATATAGCGGCACCGTTGCTGGTATTTACGTCGGACGTTTTCGGACTCAGAAAACAGTTGCCGGGCTGCATTTCTCTTCTCTCCTCTCAGCCCAACTACTCTTCACAGCCCACTATCCACTCACCTAGACGCTCTCCACTCCGGAGCCATCCGATGGCGATCAAACGGTCCGAAAACGGAGCAAATCCCCCTAACCCTAGACCCCTGCCTATTTAAACACCCCCACATGCCATTTTGGCCTTCTCCTCCCTCCTCCTAGAAATCCGTGCCCCCCAATCATCAGCCAGCTGCCTCCCACCTCCTCTCCTCAAAATCCATGCCCAGCCAGCACCCCGCCGCCACTTGTCGCGCCCCCATAGTCCAATCCCGCCGCCGGCGACGCGCGCAGCCAACCAAGCACTGCCACATCGCGCCCCTGCTTCCCCACTTCACCGCGGCCCTCAGGGCCCATCTAGAGCCCGCCCCGAGCCCATCCAGGGCCCGAGCCGCCGCCGCCCTCGCATCCAAGCTCCCCGTCCAGGAGAGCTCTCGATCCAGCGCACCGACCATCGGCCTCACGGTCGCCATGAAGCTGTTGTTGCCGCCCAGGTCGCAGTGCCCCTACCCTCCATCTCTCCCTTCTACTCCCTCCTCTCACATCTCTCTCTCTCTGAACCATGACGTCGCCGCCATGGCCGCCCCTGAGCTCCGTCCGCACCGTCGTTGCCCGGATCCGCCACCGGCCAGCCGGATCCGCCCCATCTCCACCTTGTCGGCCTTCCTTGCAGCCGCTGCCGCTCGAGTCCGGCCGTGGCCATCGCCCCCTGCATCCTCTGCTTCGAGCAGGAGGACGACGAGCGCTCGACCCAGCCCCGTTGACCGCGCCCTCGACCGCACGTGCCTGGGCCACCTCCCCTTCGTCCGTGCCAAGGCCCAGCCGCATCAGATCCAGCAGCCCCCCTGCCGGCCTCATCTCTCCATCCGACTGGGCCTCAGCCCATGGGTGAGGCCGCACCCCCAGCAGCCCCATGCCGGCCTCCTCCAGATCTGACCGGGCCAGGCCCATGGGTGAGCTGCCCCAGCGCCTGCCCTGTCCTGCGCCCAGTAGTTTCAGCCTGTTAATGTTTTTTTTCAGATTCTGTGAATTTAGCATTATTCCAGTGTTTAACAGATTTGCAGAATAGTCCCTAAACTTCATGCATTAATAACTCATCAACCGTGCATCGGATTAAAACAAATTATATAAGTAAAATGCTTAGAATTTTGTGTAGATTAATTATATCCCACTTTCATCCATGTTAAATATGTTTAAACTTGCTGTTTATTTAATTTTGCGCTAATGCCATGTTAAAATGATTTATTTCATAACTAAATAACTGTAGCTCGGTTTTAAATAAACTTTATATGTAAATGGGGTGAAAAAATGCATAGATTAACTTGCTGCACTTTGTTTTACTGTTTAACAACTCTAAAATTATGTTTAGGGCAGAACAGTACCAGATCTAAAATATGCGCATGGGGATTTTTCGGAATTGTTGTTTTGTGTTTCCGACCTCATTTAAACTTGCCTAGATAGGTAGTTTTCATATGCTTCACCCCTTGACATGTTTAATAGCATTTAATATTGTTGGGTACAAAACGGAGAGAGAACTAAATAATTGATGTGGTGTTTCGTCAATATGCAATTCGTTGCATATTGAGCTCCACTTAATTTGTAGTGTTGTTTGTTGCACTTTGCCATGCCATGCCTCATTAAACCGGACATGCATCATACTTGTTTGTGCATCATGCCATGTTTATGCTTGTGCTTTTACCATGTTGTTTGCTTCTTTCCGGGTTGCCTTCGGTTTCATTCCGGAGTTGTGAGGACTCGTTCGATCACGCCCGCTTGTCTTCTTCATGGATTCGTTCTTCTTCCTAGCGGGATTTCAGGCAAGATGACCGCTACCTTGGATCTCATTACTATCATTGCTATGCTAGTTGCTTCGTTCTATTACTTTGCCGTGCTACCTATCATTTGCTCTTCAAGCCTCCCAATTTGCCATGTCAGCCTCTAACCTTTTTCACCCGTCCCAGTGAACCATTGTTTGGCTATGTTACCGCTTTTGATCAGCCCCTCTTAAAGCATTGTTAGTTGCAGGTGAAGTTGAAGATTGCTCCATGGTGGACAGGATTATGTTGGGATATCACAATATCTCTTATATTATTAATGCATCTATATACTTGGTAAAGGGTGGAAGGCTCGGCCTTATGCCTGGTGTTTTGTTCCACTCTTGCCGCCGTAGTTTCCGTCATACCGGTGTTATGTTCCCGGATTTTGCGTTCCTTACGCGGTTGGGTGATTTATGGGACCGCTTGACAGTTTGCTTTGAATAAAACTCCTCCAGCAAGGCCCAACATTGGTTTTACCATTTGCCTCACCTAGCCCTTTTTCCCTTGGGTTTCC